>NW_010556419.1:15285-63396 GCF_000687285.1 Phaethon lepturus | reverse complement strand
AGACCGTGCTGAACACGCGCCTTCGGCTTGCTACCGCGTCACCGAGAACAGCGCAAGCGACATCCTTCCTGCCATCAGAGAGCGTGGCACTTTCCGCGAGTGGTGCTAACCGGCGGGTGACGTGCGGTACCTGACCGCGGCGCTGCCTGGGCGGACGCCTGCCAGCTAACGGGACAGCGTACAGGCCACCCTGCCTCTGCAGGAGGGACTCGACCTATAATTAAGATCACAGGTGCAGCTTCGCATACGCTAACGTCATTGCGCAGCCAAAGCCTGCGCAAAACACCTAACACGTGCAGCGTCTGAATGCTTAGCAGTAGTACAGTAGTATTTACTCGCCTTTAAAGGTGCTGTTTCAGAGATGCTGAAATGTAACATTTTTAACAAAGCCAGATTGTAGAATGTTCGCTATTTTTCCTCCAAAACAATGACATTAGCTGCACGTAACGCCACTGAGTTAACAAAGCTGCTCCCAGAGGTGCGATTCTAGCAATAAGACTCTCTTAATCCGATCTATCAATCCGGCATATTTTACACCACGGCTTTCACGCCGCTGGTGCCCATGTCATTGGAGATCCCCACCACACCCAAACTGGGAGGTCCGTCCACATGACTCGACCTCTTACCAGCTGAGACCACAGCACTGGCCCATCAGGTGCACATCTGGCCACCTGCTAGGTGGCACACCTAACCACCCCCTTTCCACCCTCCGCTTCGAGCGGTGGACCCCAAGTACCAGGTTCTTTGGCCCGCTGCTACAACAAACCCCTCACTACTAATAATGCTTATTAGTATAGTTGCACGAACTGAAAAAAATGCATCCTTGCAACGGAAATGAGAGAAAAGTTTCATTATTTTGAAATAGCTTTTTTTGGTGAAAGTAATCAGATGAAAGGAATTCTTCACCATTTTCCTAAGAGGGGATGCTGACTCAGATGCTAATAAAATCTGAGTAGAATTCTGCTTCATTTCTAACTATTGGCTTTAAAAGACTTTTATATTTCTATCGAGTTTTACTACTGAGTTCCAAATTCTGTTAAAATGTAAACGGCAGAGATACCTTAGCTTAAAAACTTGGAATTGAACATATTAGCACTAATTTTTTTCATTAACATAATAGAAGTAATGGAACAGGGTAGATAAAGCATAAAAATCATAAGGAACTTATCTGTTGAAAGTATTTTCCATTATGAAAGATCAATCTCTAAAGGTCAAATACTTTCCATAGGCCAAACTGGTACGAAGCCTTGGGTCAGATTTTGAAATCATAACAATATCCAATTGATGTAAAAAATGGAATTTGATCCAATTTCTATACCCAAGAAAATTTTCAAGTCAAGCAAAGTAAAACTCATTCCTTTTAAAATTTAAATAGTTTCCTTTAAATAGCATGTAAACTAACAAACAGTTCATTTTAAAATATAAATTAAATAATGAAAGTTTAGGACTGTCAGGTTTAGCTAAGCGTTAAAAGAAAGACCAGGAATTCAAAAAACTTAAAGCAGCAGTAAAATATTAGTCAATGCCTATGAGAAATGAGTCTGTCCCTTTATTCAGGGTGTCTGTGTTTAATGGTAAGCTGGGATGCATATAAGCTAGTCCAAGCATGAAGGGCAGTAGGACACTCATATGGAAAGCCAACTTTGTCCCTCAGTTATCAAGATAAGAAACCTGTCATTTCTCTCATTCACTCTGTCAGCCTTGAGATACTCCAAGCAGACTTACCTCTGTGTTGTACACCCCATATATCAGGAAGATGAAGAGACCCTGTAAAATAAAATGGAGGGAAAAAGCTGTTAACTCTAATCATTTCAGCAGTAGAAATACCTGAAATAAACTTTCCTGGGAACAGACAAAAGAAGACACACTTCATCAAGGTCAATTTATTTTTCTATTTTTCAGCATTATAAGCTATACCTTGAGCATTTATTTGATAACGTGGGAGTGCATCCCTACAGTGTTTGTGGTATTCAACCCTTTGGCAACAAAAAACTTAGCACCAAAGTATCTAATACATTAATCAGAAAAATTAATTTTATATTTGAATGGTCTTCTGAACAAAACTGCAAATTTATTTTTTTTTTTAACACAAAAATTCTAAAGCAAACTGAGAGGGAGCAAACATCTCTACTCCTGATTTTGTTTTTTAAACTGAAATTAGGAAAATATATATTACTAAATTCTACACTAAAAATATATTCCTGCATATATGTTGACAAATGTATACACCCCACTTAATTATTTTAGTAATCTAAATAGAAAGCAAGCAAGAAAAGTATGAGGACAGAAAAAAGAAGTAATACAAGTAAGCAAATAGTATACATAATTTATCAAAGTTCTTTTAACAGCTTGCTTCAAATTGGTCTATTATTAGGCAAAACGAGCTAAAAACAAACAAAACACTCACTTCAGTGAGTTTCTCCAAACATTTTCTCCTTATTGAAGGATGTGTTTCCAGGATCTAAGGTAACAGTGCAACATGTTACTGATTCTTGCAATCTGCAGTCAGAATCCTGAAAAATACAGGGAAATTACTAGGAAGAACAGAATAGCAAATGGAAGTAAAATGTAAAAGATAAAGTTTCCTCATGAAATGCTTCTGTAACTCAGATTCACCGCATTATTATAAACTGTTTTTAAATTTATTTGTAAAGCGACCCTGTCTTTCCCAATGCCAGCGTAAAATCCTTGGGTGAGATAGCGGTTTTGCTTAATTTCTTTTGTTTAGTTTTTGAAAAAAGCCTAAAGCCAATACTTCCTTTCAGTTATTTACAGATTACATCAATGACCTCAACAATAAGTAAAAATAGGTTCAGAGACTAGACAGCTACATGTTTGATTGTGCCTTCATATGAAATATACCACAGTTATGTCGTACTGCTTATCCGTAAACAGAACAACCAGAATCCAGAAGCTTGGCAACTCAGATAAGTGAATTACTCACATGCAAGATTCTTTGTAGAGTAAAATCCTAGTTACCTCTTTAAATACAGTGTTATTGGACCATTGTGAGTCCTTTCACAGTATCATCTGAAATCTACATTTAGACTGGGGGAACGGGGTCACGGGGACATGGACAACAGAAACTTTCTCTAAAGTTACTCTGAAATAAAATTACTCTTATCTGAGATAAAAGTAAATTTTGAAGTTATAGGAAGTAAGATGAGTACATCATAATTGCATTGAACATAGGCAACTGGCAGCTGATATATCAAATTATTCAACATACAGCAATATAAGAGCATCAGAGGTTTTTTGTAAGTGTTCTGCAATAAATAATTGTAAACAAAGTCCCTTTGTACAAAGCTTTTAAAGAATCATTAAGGTTTTGGTAGTACTGAAAGCTGTTAGTGACAGCTTTTAATGTTCATACTAACAATACAAATGTAACTCATGTAAAAATACATCAGTAATGTAAGCATTTTTATTTATGGATCTGATCATGCCCTGCTTTATACACATAAAAAAACAGAGGAAGCATGAAGTTTATTTCTTCCTATCTCCATTTCAAGTTCCCAGGATTTTAGGAACTTCCCTCCCAGGCAAGAGGCTGGAATGTGTAGATGCCGTAATCAGAAGCAGAGAATAATCAGCTGTTGTTAAGATCAAGGGGGCAGGGGGGAATAATTCCTTTCTCAGGCTGCTCCCAGAAGAGTGAGGGGAAATAAATAACTAAATAACTAAATAACTAAATAACTAAATAAATAAATAAAATCACACACTGCTTGTTATTCAGGTACTTTCATGAGTGAAAAATCTTGCCAAAACTGCCAGTCCAAACAATACGGTTTGCTATGATATTAAGACTAAAATAAAAATACATAAAAGCTTTTCACCATGCTGGAATACTTTTTTTTTAACCTAGAAATGCACAAATAATGTTTTTAATTGCTTCTCAGTCTCTTCTGAAATCTATGAATCCCATATAAGCACAGGTAGACAAACCAGTTAACTACTCACATTTGGATATATAGTCATCTTACCGAAAATTCACAAACAAATTACTAAAGATTCCAGATCTTAAATTGGCATGCCAAGTTTTTGCTTTTCTTGAGCTTGATGTCGGCTCATTGAAATATTTAACTGTTAGAGATCTGAAGTGCTGTGGACATTCTTATCTTAATTCTTCTTGTAGACTTCTGGGAGGTTTTTTGTCTTGTTGTGTTCTATCATTGTGGTGAGGGGTGTTTCCTTTAACATCAATAAACTATGCTGATAGAATCAGCCTAACAAGGATTTTACCTATTGCTTGCAATGAGTTACAAGGTCTTGGCACCCACAGCTGATAATGAGGGGTAATTTTCCACACAATGCAGTCATCAACAATTACCTGTACAGAATAGTTTGTGGTCCATCTGAGATTAAAATAAAGAGGTAAAGATCCTCAGGTGGTTTGAAATGTTAAAAATAATATGGTCTTAACATAACTGATAGTTCAGTTTCTTTAGCTCATTAATTACAAAAAAAATAAGAGCTTCTCTGTTTCTTCAGTGGGCCGTGGTGTTACCTGCAGTATGGTTCTGTGAGCAGCTGCCTCAACCCTTCAGTTCCTCAGGCTGGTTAGATGTTCTTTGCTTCTGGGAATTAAGCAGTGTTGTGATCAAGCTAGTAATTTTATCCAGAACTGTTTATTATTATATCTGTTGGAATTAAAACAAATAAAAATCCTGCATTAAGAAGCATAGAAGGCACATCTGTATTTTTTCTTTGTGTTCTGAGAACACGTATGAACACCCAGAGGAACTGTAACCACATTATGCTAAGTAGCATGTAAACACAGAATAAAGCCATCTGTGCCTTGAAAAGGTTAAAGGTTTCTAGACAGTAAAACTGGCCATGTGTAGAGAAAAGAGAACATACAAGCACACCTGCCATTTTTCAAATCTCATCGAAAAGTAGGATATGTTCTTGGTAGACGTCAACTATAAGTTAAAAACGTTCGGCTGAGCTAGAATCCTGCCTTTTGGAGACTGGAGAACAGAACTGCTGAGTGCATAATTACAGTTCTATTTGTCACTGTGCAGGGCGTAAATGGATTCCTCAGCTTTTAAATTTGGCAGGTCTTAACAGAATTGTCCTTGTTATCTTGAATAAATCAGTCTATGGACAGTTCTAATCTTTAGCAAGTTTGTCAAGATCTGCTCCAATTTGGGTGGTACCACTGAAAGTTGACACTCTTATCAGAAGTTCTTTCTGCTTTAGGACAACAAAAAGCCGCATGGAAGTTCTTTTATTAGTTTCTTTCCCCAATTTTAACGTTTGTCTCTCAATCTCTTACTATTTGGTATTTCCTAAAAGCTTCCTTTTATAGACAGCGTATTTCATTCAAGATTAAACAATAAATTGCAATAATTTTTTGGTGTGGTGGGGAATGTTACACTGATACTTTTGATATTTTTAATTCCAGCACTTTTTCAACATACCCGTTTTTAAGTACGTGGAATTACTTCATCCTTTTCCTGTTAATTTTTAAGCCTTTGATATTTCATTTGTTTGACATAACAAAAAAGGATTTTTTAAGATTCGCAACTACTGAAATCCATACTGGGGTTATTTCAAAAGGTCAATTAAATAAAACCATATTAGCAAAATATGCATGTAAACACTACATAGAAAAAATTTAGAAGAATTAACACCAATTAAATACATTTTGAAGAATGCCTCTAGTATGAACTGAAAAATTTCCATCACTGAAAAAAGTTTGTGTTGCAAGAGTTTTTCTGCTATATGGGAGAGAGAAAGAGAGTAGATCCTATGCAGCTATACTGAACTAATTCTGCTTATTTTTTCATAAATTAAAAAGTAACTATTGCAGCAATGGAAACTGCAGATGGCAGCTATAACTCATTTTACTTACACAAGCAATCTTCCTGTAATCCTAAAAGATTTAAAAATTGTCCTGTCAAGGACAGATTAGGGGTTTACTGTTTGTTTTAAATACAGACCAGTGCTAGAATCTATAAGCCTCAGGAAACTTGTGTCATAGAACATCAGGGTTAATGCAAAGGATACCAAATTCCAAAATTACAGGATTTTTCTACCATAGATGGAGAAGTTGGAAATCTTTACTTCAACAGTTACCAAGTTTGAGATTTTAAACACTACTGTTGTGAAATTTCGAAGTCACTGTCCCACAAGCAACTACTTCAGCTCTTGTAGTTATCACTTAAATTAGTACTTGCAGACTTGGCAAACAGGAGGAGACAATGTGACTTTGATTCAGATTTTCTGCCTATAAAAACTAGAAGTTAAAAAAAAAAACCCACAGAAATTTTGTAATGCTACCAAATTAAGAGATCCTTCAAAATTTGGTAGTAATAAACTGTCACAGCAAAGGCCCTGGAGCAAATCAGCAACCTACCCTGTAAAGATTCTCTGGTATGGCCTTGAAGATTAATTCCTCTCTGCCTCAGTTGCATATAGAACCAGGTGATACTTCCTTAGTTCAGAGCTATGTCAGAAACATACTTCGATTCGTGTTAGATGAAGCGGAGATAGGTAGGCAGAGTATCACTTCCACACCAAGAACCTCTGCAAGACACGAAGTACACAAACAGTTTTTCAAGCTCTGTTCTGTATGCACTGCCACAAAGACAAATCTATCTCATAATGAAAGTGATATCAACAAATAGCCTGAAACAGAAAGTCTGTCTTATCCATAGAAATTTTGACAATTCAAAAAGTGATGACGACTTTTGAAACACTGGTTCAACTGCTTTTAAGGAAAGGAGCAGCAGCAGTTGGGGAAAAAGAAAAATAAAATCTGATTTTAGCCAGATGAATGGCCTACTGTCATAATTCTTAGAGCTTAGTGACAAAAAAATTGCACCTTGGCTACCAGGGATGCTATAGCACCTCTCCTTCTCAGAGACACATGCTGCTACAGGAGCCACATAGGAAATTTTATATGAAATTATATATAATATGTGCAGTAGAATAACTGTGATCTAGTATATCAGAAGAGCAGCTCAGGTTCTCCACAGCCTTAGCAAATTAGTGCTCCATGTTGCCAGATGTAAGCCTGCCCTGAAGTTTGGTTTAGATAAAGTCAGCAGTAACCTCTCAACACAAAGGTATGTTTAGAATGATAGGAAATTTTCATGTTAAAAAAAAACAAAAGATCTCTTAGAGGTCATCTGTCCACCTCTCTGCTTAAGCAAGAATAGGCTGTTTTGGTGTCAGAATAAGCTATCATATGGTAGATGTAGCAAATTTGTGACATGACTTAAGTATGTCATCTGATAGGTTTTTTTACCCACCTTACCAAGATACTTTTGGAGCACCTAGATAAGGCTATGTTGATCTACTTCTTGAGGTGATCAGGGTCCTTTTTTTCACCTGTCTTTAAGGAGGACAACTTGACCTTTGCAATAAGCCTATAAGCATTACAGTCAGGGCTACATGATTTTTATTTTTTTTTTAATGGAAATTTTTCACACTATAAAAAGGTTTTCTGCTTCTGTATTACTTTTCAGAGTAATACTTTACAAATCAAGATATTCTCTCATAGCGTACTGACTGCATGCAAAGCCAAGACATGAAACCAGTTGTTTTTTTCTGATAAAGTTAATTACCATAATCACACCATCACCATATAAATCAAAAATCTAAAGACTGATACAGCGCCAGTCACAGAGAGAGAGGAGACTGTCACACCTCTGTCCATTTTTGTTCAGTAGCCTGTTGTATACACATAAAGTGGTTTGAAAAAAACACTTAACATACTGAGAGCTTGGTCTTGCTATGACATTGCATGATTCCACTGCTGTAAAAAAGTGTCTTTCTATATTCTACTTAGAATCCTAGCTGTAGGGAAAGAACTGCAAATTTCATTCTACCCGCTTACTTTTCCCAGCTTATAACTTCTTCCAGCTGCTGTATATTCCTTGTGCTTGTCATCAGCTCAGAGATTACTTGCTCTGTTATTAAACCACGCTTTCTCATTTTATAAAAATTTCTCCAAGTAGTTTTCCTGAGCTAGGGAACATACAGGGAAATGGATTATATTTCACCCAAATAATTAATACAGGCTCTTTAAAACAGTAACATCTCTTTAAAACCTTTTGTATTGAAAAAATTTTGCATTACATTCTTATTGTAAAGATTGGTCTGCTCCACCCAAACCAAGTTAACACACATACAAATAAGCACACAACCTGTTTGTAACGTGTTATATAGGGCAAAAAATGTTGATTCACACCACATGAAGCTAAATTCGGTATTCCTTACATTTAGTAGCATCTCACAACACGGTTAGCCAATTTAGTCTAGACCATTCACAGCCATTACAATATTGTTAAATTTAAGTCAAGAAGAGAAAAATCTGCCTCTTAAGAAATGAAACATTTGGAATTACAATTGTGCAGATTATACTATAAGAATGTACAATCTCTGTAAGAAAGCTAGAATACAGACAAAGTGTAATCCTGGTATTACTGTCATTTACAAGTTTGTATTTGCAAGTATTTCTCCACCTTATAGACACAAACAGGTACATGTATTGCAAGAGATCCCAAAGCTGTAACACATGCTGGAAGCTAGGGCATATTGCCCTCCTTTTTGCTATGTAGTAATTTAAAGCCTAAGGTTACAGCTTCTCTGAATCTGTAGACCCCATAAAAGCTTCAGTGAACCATCCTGAATGCAGTATTTTCTTGGCCTCCTTAGAAATAATAGGCAGAGCCCTATAAACCTACAGCCAACAGCTGACTCTTGCCCATTCAAACCAACAGGATCTTTTCCACAGATTTACAAGCATTTAGAACGGCTGCTCAGACTCTGTCCTAAGCATTCTTATTTTACTATAACAAAAACTGTACAATAGTAAAGACTTGTGGTTAATGATTGAAGGTGTTGTGTTTTTCTTGAGCTATAAGTCTGGACAGAATCCATATAGCTTAAAATATTCATTTAAGATGTAAAGATACACGTATGCTTTCACACATTCTAGATGGAGTGTTATTCATCCTAGATTTCATAACTAGCCTAAAAAAAAAAAATCATAAAACTACAAACTCATAAAACCTTTTTATCTAAATTCTCTCCAGTCAGATGAATTCATGAGACACTATTTCCCATAGAGCTAATCTCCTTATTACGTGACTGAACAGTTTTGCCACATCCTTTCCCCCATTTTTCACATCAGATGAATTCTGTTTGGATTAGATGTGGAGATATTCTGTAAAAGAAACACAGTAATTGAGGCCTGATTCCAATTACATCTTTTTCTATTAACTTTAGGTTCCTGATGCTGCCCTCCTGATGCTGCTCCCTCTGCTGCCCTAGCAGAAGCTCTTTGGGGCATTGAAATGGGAGTTTTGCCTCAGTAGAGAGGAGGCTCTTGGCACACAACAGTACAATTACCAGTACAAACTCCTTCTTGAAAGATTAGAAAAGGGCATAAAGACATGACAGCCCTAAGTGCTGTCTGTAACTCCACCAGTGCTAGGTCAGTGAACCCTTCTCTCGAATAAGACTTACCTTTTAATATTAGAGGGAGATCACTGTATCTGCGGCCTTTCAGATATTACTGTTGCCCTGTTGTTGATGCAAGAATAAATGCCTTAAAAACAAATATAAACATGTTCATAAAAAAATCCTGTTATCAGAAATTATTTGAATGGTACTTCTTACCAGATGTCACACATTTCTATTGATTCTGAATTTCTGTGAGAAGTAATAAACACTTAGGTGTAGATTTGTAGAGGTCTTCAGACATCTCAGTTGTACTGATTTCAAAATTAACTTCAAAATTTATTAGACTAACTTTGATGGGCCCATGATAATACACTATTAAATTCAAAACCATAAATTAACTTACTGATACTATGGTTGTGGATCTGAAACTCTTAGCAGGATGAGCAACTACCCAGAAATAGGGTTGTGTTTGTTGGGTTTTTTTTTTTTACCCCTGCCTGTTTTTGTCTTTTAATCCTTGCTTGCAAGATGGGGTCTGGTTTTCGTAATAATATGAAAGAAATTGAAAATGTTAGTTTCATAACTTTCAATTTATATTTTCAAAAGAGTAACAACTCAGATACAAAAGGAAAAAGCCAGATGTTTTCAAACCAAACATCCAGGTGTGAAATATACTGTACATTGTTTTGAGAGAGAAACTTAGAAATTTATTCTAAGTCTAAAAATGTTAATGTGAGTTTGCAAAGGTCATGCTTACATTCTCTTGATTGTTCCATAGCAAGTATGTTCAGTTTACAATTTGAGTTCTTTTATGAGCCAGCCCTGCCACATGACTGTGAAAGCCACAGTGGGTTCTGCTAGCTTGATTATGCATAAGCAATCTCAACTATTTAGATTTATACTGCATGTTGGATTCCAAGTATGCCTTTGAAATTTTGCTTTCAATTCTGTGTTGCTGCAGTTAAGAGTGAAAACCACTGTGCTTACATGCTTTGAAGGACTCTTCATTGTTTTCTGACATACTACACAAGGAAGCCTTCAACCTGCTCAGCTGGTGATGGTAGTTGACCTTTAAAAAAAAATTTGAGACACACAAAATACAAAACAGTATCTCAGGTATAATTAATAAAAAGAACTTCCAGCACTTTACCTTACAAAAAAGCCCATTTAACTGTAGGGCTGTATAAATAATTAATTTTTTTCAATCACTGTCTGAAAATAGGCACTGAAATTAATTGCTACTTCAGGATTGACTGAAAATGCATATGTTCTCGGTTTTCATGGCCAAACAAAACCAAACATTTACTTCAGGGATAAGAAAACAACAATTTAAATTTCATTTGGCATCTTTTTTGAGTTTTTAAAGACCTCACAAAAGTATATTTTGAAGTGGTGGATTTGAAACGATGAGCATATTTAAACAAACTACAATCTTACACCTAAGAACAACCCACATTTTCAGAGTTCTTTCTGAGAAAACCAGTCTGAAAATTTGATGCAAGTTCACGTATCATTTCTGTTGAACTGAGTTTTCATTTCTGCCCAGTACTAAGTAATTCATAATTCAGTTAAGCAAATTTAAGATGGTAAGAAAAAAAAAAGGTTTATTTCCACATTAGTTTGCAAATGAGACAAACTGCTCTAACAAAATTTTTATGAAAAGCAGTCGTCTAAGCGTTATATTCCAAAGCACCATCTCGCATTCCTTTGCATCAGCTCTTTCAGTTCTCTTGACCATCCATAACTATCACAGAACATTTTCATTCCACCCTCCCCACTCTTCTCATAGCATGATCCTCTTTAACGTTACACATGAGGTTAGCAAGAAAGGGAAAGCAGTCACTCTAAATGAGATGCAATGCAACATGGGGGCAACATTATCAGGTCTGTGGGGAAAGGTAAAGAGGACGAGAGGAAAGGAAAGAGTCAAACAAGAGGAGCAGAAAAGTGTGAAGTAGGAGACTATCATGCTGCTCAGACAGGTGCAATAAAAATAGATTAGAACAAATGGGCTAAATGTCAGAAACTTAGTCCCAAACCTAGCCAGCAGAATAATTCTTAAAAGATAACGGTGAAAAAAAACAATAGTCCTACAGCTTTCAAGATTCAATATGGGCTATGAATAGGATATCTGCACAAGGAAAGTATTGATTGAATGCATGTGGTATTAAATCCTCCTTTCAAAATGCAATTCAATCCATTGTTAATCTAAACAGAAAATACCCTTAAAAGGTACAACAGTGAGAATATCACATAATGGCTAAAAACTAATTCAGCTACATGCAGTATGATTTAAATAGGCTCTTTGCTGACCACTCAAGGAAGCACAGAAAATGGCTGTAGACAGAGCGCCACTGAAAAGCAAAAAGGAAGATAGAGACAGAAGTTAATATGTTTTTCTATTATTACTGTCTTCCTTTGACAATTTTTTTTTTTTTTTTACATATTACCAGTAATTCTATGTTTAAAGATTCAGTAGCCATTTTCATTTGGCTGTGCATGGCACATCTGTCAATTTAGTTGAGCTAACTACAAGGGCAGACCGTAGTGAAAAACTATTTTTCCTTTTGAAAAAACTCTTGCATCAACGTGTCAACATAAATAAGCTCAAGAGTTTACTATGGCCCGAAAGATTTGTACAGTAATTTTAGGGAAAACAATGCTCACACAGTGTCTTCTAATAGCAAAGTAGAATTTTTTTATTCGATTGGGGTTTTCTGGTTTTGTTTTTGGTTTTTTAGGCCAGTCAGTTAAGAAGAGTCAGATCAACAGCATTCCTTTTACATCAGATTTAATATTTGGAAATGTCCGCTTAGTCTGGAGAACCTGCAGACATGAACAATGCAATGCTGAATGGAAGAGGAGATTTCATATTCTAATTTATCTAATAGCAAAGCAGGGTTTTTTTCCCCCATATACCTCCTCCAAATATTTTACCTTTTTCTTCTAGGAAATGTTTTTCACCATGAAGGGTTAGATTGCATGAAACTTTAATTTAAGGATGCATAGTCTAATAGCAATAAGCCATGCCAGGGTGTGCATTATTACTAGACGTATTGGCAAGCCTTTCAAGAGATTGAAGGCACTTGGTCTTCAGCCTGTTTCTTTGCAGTGTACCCAGGACATGCACCAATAGCCTACAAACGTACATCTTTGTGTGGCTTATTACTGCTACATATTAATCAACACGGCAGTCTGATGTTTGTTACTAGTCATTCCCCTATAGCTAGAGACTACTGAAAAACAAAGATTTTGTTTGCAATTAAAACACCACAGTGTCCTTAGGGTCCTGGGAGAACCACAATTTTCAGTCCAAAGAAGCAATACTTTCGAAGTTCCAATCAGCATTTAATTTTTCTAACACAAGCAATTTCAGAGACAATACCATGATTCTGTACTAAAAGCTGATCATAAACACAAAACTGGGGGAAGTCGATCCTACAGTGCATCTAAAAAAGCACAATAAAGAAAAAATTATATAATCATTCTTATCACAAAAAATGTTGAGATTTCAGTGCCTCAAGAGCACAGGATGTTCTCTACTACATTTACTTTCTCAATTTACAAAGCAGAGTCATCTTAACAAAAAGGTGGCTGAAATTAAGAGGGCATAATTCTTAGTCTGTATAAACTCATTCCTCAATTTGTGCAAACTCCTATACACAGTGCATTTTGCCTGAGTCGTCTTCACATTTTTGAAAACGTTCTCCAGTATTGCTTGTAATGTATTGGTGCGTTACCTCACACAGGTATGCACAATATGCAACACTAATTGTATTCATGACATGAAATATTTTCTTTGGCTGATGGACTGAAAACAAGAACCCTGACTTACATGATGACTCCGCTAAAAAATAATTTCATGTTTAGCTCATTATAGAGCACATGTAAAAGCTACAGTGCATCCATTCTGGAACTTCAGGGTTCCTATAGAATCCTGCGTGATTTGTTTATGATGTAGTGATGATTGACTGTCAGTTACTAATAAATGGTAAATAAAAAAGTAACCCATGATATTAAAGTACTACATTAGCTACATTGTGATTAAATTACAGTAACACCACCAGCTATAAACCTTTATAGAATCTCCTCAGCCATGCAGTAATTCTCCTAACTATACTATTATGTAGAGCACAAATATTTCTTTGTAAGTCCGAAGCAATACATCAGGGGAGCATTTACTGCTAAAGCTAGATTGAGAGTAAATGCATCTTGGGTTGCTATGAATAAAGCTCTAGCTTCTCATTACTTTATGACAAGACACAGAAATTCACTTTACTTTTCATTTAAGCTTTTCTGCTCCAGTTTATAGATGTATGCCTTCACGCTTTTATTCCCTTCTCGCTTCAGCCGTACGTAATAAATGATTATAAATTTTCACATTTGACCACCTCTCTGCTAGTCTCATGCTTAATGCACAAAGTTAGGAAGCTGCAGGTAAAAATTTCACAAACACTTTTATTTATGATGTTGTCCTTGGTAACGGAAATTTCAATGTACTGAAATGAAAAGTATGATTAAAGGCATACGACGTCCTGACAAGGATAGTAGAGGGCAGCCTTCTATTTCCCACTGAAAATATATAATACTTTTTTGACATCAATTTCATAGAGAATAGACATGGGCTAGTCATGAAAAAAAAGACACAAACATGTTTCTAACTTCAGTGTTGTTGTGCTGTCTTAAATGAAACTTATTCCAGAAATATTTTGTTGAAGTGACACAGCTTTCAAGTTAGTCAGGCACATAACTAATTTTGTATAAAGAAGATTCTGTGCAGTAGAAAGTCTTACCAATAATTTTCTGCAAAATTTAAAAAACAAAAACACACCTCTCCTCCTGTTAAGAGAGATATTCTTTTCTCATTTCCTCTTGTCACTTTCCCTATCATTTTACCACTACAATAGGATTTATTGTGTGGAACTTTTGTCTGGTTTTGATTCTAAATTTATTTTAGCTACCTCGTATTGTTCCATGCAGCTGAAAAGTTGTGACATGCTTGAAACATTTTAGTAGTAGTACCCTAATAATGACTGGTTTATTTTTAATTAAAATCTTTTTGTCTTCTTTTTGAAAAAAATAGAGATAGAAGTTTAAAAATTCCATACAGCATTAAAAGTATTGACCCTATTGACAGGTAATTGGGGAAACTGAAATAACATTAAGGTTATGTTGCTAAAATGTATAGTTTTTAGATTATATGAAAAATAAATTAATCTAAAAATCTCAAAAATTAATTCCATCTTCTTGAGCTATTTTAAAAAGAAATCCCTTCAGTTTTTTATCTCATTCTTAGAAGTGGCATGTATCTTTAGCAGGTGATATTACCAGTTACAATAACTTTATAACTTTAAAATAATAATAACTAAAAAAAAAAAAAAAACAGAGACCAAACACCTGCTAGAGTTTACCATCCAGACAAATATTTTATGCAGTTTCCAACAGCATAGATACAAATATAAAACATTCCCTTGAAATTTCATGTTTATGAAAATAAGAATTGAACTGCTATATTCCAAAAAAATAAATTAAATTATGTTTAAATATCTTTTAAAAGAATTCAAGAAAATAAAGCTTCTACATTTAGGCTTTTTAGGAAAAACAGACAATCCAACCTATGTAGAGGAAGGGGATCATTCAGGAGTTTCGTACATGAAACATTGAACTTTTCACCCCTAAATGACTGTTCAAATCCTGCTTGGATTGGTACAGACTAAAACTTGCTTTTATGCATTGGATGTTCAACAAGATATACGAAGCTCTTAGTTTATATTCATTGTTAAATGCATCTGTGTACAATTCATACTGAATGCTTTTTGCAACTAGCATTAACTGGCATAATTAGCAGAGAAATAATAATGACAAAACTATTTTTCTCCTCTGAATTTCATAGAATTCAGTTGGCAGGGCAGCTTTAGCAAGTTACATCTTTTCTTTAACAATACTAATGATTTAAAGAAAAAAAATCCAAAATATCACATTGGTATTAAAAAGTTATGCTTATTAAACTCTCGAGGCATTGTTTCACAAACAAGGGTTGAGGATTTATTATTTGGTTTTTTTACAAATGGATAAACCATTTGTTCTGTTGCAGATACCCAGTCACTACATTATTAAGCCAAAAACCTCATAGATGTACACTCACAACATTTTTCAGTCTGTACTTCTAACAGCATCATACCTTTATCACTAACAGGAGCTGCAAATATTTTGCGACAGATTCCGTTTGTTGGCTAGTTATCACAGAACCCTGAAAAACACATTATGTCTTATGTCAGTTATTAAAAAAACACCCCACAAATTATAATGAAAACAAAATTACCGGCAATTATCATTTGAATGTCTATCTTAATCCATTTCAGATTTACTGTTACTCTGAGCTTTTACACCTTGATCTTTTTATTCTCCTACTTTACCCCACAATGACAAGCTACTGTGGTAATTTAAATTATTCCTTTTATAATCTTTGCCATTATAATACCAGCAATCTACATTGCTGAGCATTCTGCATAGCATCCTTACTGAAGCAGAGTCTATTCGAAATGCATTTTAATATTTGCAGTTTGAAATCTGACCAAAAAAAAAAGGCAACCTTAGAGTAGACATGTGGGATCAATTATGTGAAATAAAGCATACAGGTTAGAAGTACCACAGCAGAGCTCACACTTTCTTTTTAACTTGCTAATGTCTCTGACCCCTCTGTACAAAAGCACTTTAATCAACATTTATATATTACATTTTTTAGCCTTACTATTTAAAAGGCTGTAAAAAATGTTTAGCAATCAATTATACACATCAAGTTGATATGCTGCAGGACTGAGGGTCGTTGACGCTTACAGCTACATCTGAAAGAGTTTGGGAAAGCCACATGGGGAGCAAACTGGCTTTTCCTTTTTAAACTTGCAAGGAAAAGGACAGCTTAATTAAACCCAACAGAGAGCGTCTCCTCAACCTTTCTGAAGCTCATGGTAAAAGCACTAACAACTGTTCTTTTGGGGCTCACGAGTATTTGCTTTATGTCTTCAAGCTTCAGCTGTGCATACATACAGTGCCAATAAGAAACGTTACAATCAAATGATCATATTATATAAATTTTATTCTGATCACATGGCCTAATACAGCACTGGAACAGTAACCTAAATCTGGACCTGGCTACTGATGTCTGGTATGAGATATGGGTCAGTGAACATAAGTGCTCTATTTGTAATCATAAAAAGAGAGATAATGCATAGGATGCTAAACTATTGCTTTGCCTCCCCTTCATCTTACGGAGAAATTGATGGTCCATATTCTCCAGAAGGATAGGGAGAGGATGTGGCTGATTAGGAATCAGGGGTTTGCTCTGACTACGCATCTTTTGAAGAGTTAAAAAAAATCTTCCTCTCTTACCACTATTTTCAGGAGAATGGTAGTGATAAGAGTAGATTCCCCACTGTTCAACTAAAATATTGCTTTTAGAGGAGGAAGCTCTGCTTCATTACTTTATTAATCAAAAACACCACCCAACTCATTCTACCTTCTTAGGCAGCCCAGCATGGTCTCTCAGGCAGCTCCACCTAGTCTTCTTAGGGTTCACACACAGGCCAACGTTTCAGCTTTTGGAGAATTTCCAGGATGTCACATTCCTTGCAGACACTCTTTGTTAGTCGCCTACTAAGGTAGTGGGACAAATTGTAGCTTTGTAACATTCTCTGCCACTGTCTGACAGGGAGCAGGAAACCTTATTTCACAAGGGTTTTAATTTTATTTATTTATTTATATATTTATCCCATAACATCTAATGAGGCCAATCACACTCTTTGTTCAGGACCTTCTCAGTAACTCACTGTGCCTAGATAAAAACAAACAAACAAAAAAAATAGGCCATTTCACTGACATGCTTGTTTTCAGATAAGTGCTTACTCATAGGACAAGTCATAAGTCAAATGGGAAATATAGTTTAGAGGCTTGACTTTTCTTCTTTACTGTAGTCTTCAAAAATAGGATAACCAGAATTCACAGAATCACAGAATCACTAAGGTTGGAAAGGACCTTCAAGATCATCAAGTCCAACCATTAATCCAGCGCCACCATGTCCCCTAGACCATGTCCTGAAGCGCCACATCCACACGTTTCTTGAACACTTCCAGAGATGGCGACTCCACCACCTCCCTGGGCAGCCTGTTCCAATGCCTGACCACTCTCTCAGTGAAGAAATTTTTCCTAATATCCAATCTATTCCTCCAGAACTGTATATAAAGTGAGGTGTACAGCACATGTACAGGCCACAATACATATTTTAAGTGCATCCCACATATTCACAGTGCTTCAGCATAAGTGCTGCAGAGTTAACTAGTGTCCAAACACCTCAGATTCCACCTACAGACATTTCAGGGTTTAAAAGATCCAGGGAAACCTAGACAGATGGTAGCTCTGTCCAAAAATGTTTTGGAAGTAAGGAAGGAAGTCCTGTAGTTGTACAGGTTAAATACTAAGACGTGCTTTGGTTTGGAAGAAAGACTTCAAGAATATTGTTTCTTGACATGTTTTTTGGTGGTTCTTAACCTGAGTCGGACATTTGTCTGAATTATTATGGATGCATTGATCTGACTTCAACATGAAGTTACTGAAGTTTTATAAGACTGCAATAAAGCTTTCTTTGCATTAACCAGCCAAGCACATAAACATTTTAATGAACTGTTTTTACATGGTTCGTTGAGTAGCTCCTAGTCTCCTATAATACAAATCACTTCTCCGTCACACTTAGCCCTCTCATACAGGCCTTTCTTCTCAGTATACAAAATGCAAACTGAATAGCTGTTCTATGGAAATTCAGCAAATATTACATTCTAGTCAGTATACTTCCCAATAGTGAAAATGTTTAAGCTGTTGTGTCATATAAAGAAAAGCTCCAACAATCACAAGCAATGAAATAGAACATGTAGAAAAGCAAGCGTCACTTATCACCAAGCAAACTGTTAGGGACCACTACAAAATAAGCCTCTTGGAGCTACCGCATTGCACCGCAGCCGTTTCAGACAATGAACTACAGTGTTGCCATGGAGTACTGGGGAAGCTAAATTGTCATTAATCATAGAACAGTCCATCTCCCAAACAGGTATTTATTTTCTATTGACCTAAAGGTTGAAATAAATCATTGAAATCAACATCAGTGTAGACCAAATCTCTTTGGAATAATTAAATGACATTAATGACAGGCATTTTGGTGTATTCTAGTCAACCTTTAAAAAGCAACATGAAAAGCATAAAATATTTATTGTTATGTTTTCAAATAGGCTTTACAACACATTATGTATTTTTGAGATTAAAGATTAGTTCTAACACATGATTTAATAATGAGTGCAAATTATAAATGAATATTTAACAAACCATATCACGTTTTATGTCTTAACATATCCTTTGCCATTACTGTGACTGAATGAAAAATGGCTCTGTGATGTATTGTCCTGCTGCCTAGGGCCCTGGTGTTTTCACCTTGATATGGCCTTTAAAATAAATTAATTTGTTAACGTTTAAGAACTCCGTGTAAGAGTTGACATAAAACATTTATAAGTCTGTTTATGATTGAACGAGCCATGCACTAATCAGAGAATATTTATTTTAGAAATAATTTATTTAGCCAATTGTTCCATGAAAAGAAGATTTGGAAATGTTTATTTCCAAATTGAGTTTAGGATTAAGTGGTACTAATGGTACCATAAAGATGTTATATAGTGTTAATATAACCTGAGTATTAAAAACATAATGAATTTGCTATTTATGAACCATTAAGTTTTACCTCAACCCTAGAATAAACTTGCTATCATTACAGACCTATTCATAACTTCTCTGTTTTGTTTGTTGGCTTTTTTTTTTTCCTTCTCTTTATCCTTATTCTCTTCTTTGCTTTCCTCTACATGGTCACAGAGTCATATTTTTCATATTTGTAAGATGATTTAAAATAGGTTTTAAGAAGCAATATTTTATTTTATTATGGACAGTATTTTTTAGTATTTTGTTTGCTTAAGTGACAATACAGACCACTACCGCACAAAGACAAAGAATATTTTTGTTTACTGTTCATTATTAGTTTTTAATGCTATATGTATCCCTATTATATTTATTTTGATTCTGCAGGTAAAAAATGCAAAGAAATATGGGCTTCTCAGCTTCATAATTTTGTTCCTTTTAAGTAGTCCAATTCAGACTTCCTGTTAAGAGAATACACTACATATAACTTATACTGAAGTATAGCCATTACATTGGGTGGGAGTTTCACTAAATTCTCCAGCAAGTTTTGGTGACTGAAATAACAAATTTCATGTCTGCCAGTGCTCAACTGAGGTTACCATGTAAATCACTGTCCTAATTTAATTAGCTAGGAATCAGAATTACTTACAATAACTTATAACAAGACCTTGGCTATTAATGTTTCATATTTACATAAGATTCTAAGTATTTAAAGATTAATAAAAAGGGAGAAAAAAATTCTGATAAGAATTTGCCTCTACTAGTCCTTTCAACTCAATGTTTCCACATCACTTATGACCCAAATAAGATGTTTAAAAAAAAGAGAGTATCAGATATTTGAAGAAAAATAGAACAAAACATTAAGAATGGAAAGAGGACAGACCAGGAAGGATGAGATTCAAAAGGACACTATGACTAAAGGACAGTAAGAAACAATGAAGTTATTACCCTTTGGTGAGAAAGAAATTACAGGAAAAAATTAAAAGAATGAATGAATTTGTTAACTGGCAAAAGAATTCTTAAAATAGGAATCCTTATTCTATTCTCCTAGTGTCTGCCTTGTCTGTCTGGAGGGCACTGTCACACTTGGTTTGGGTGTTTGTTTGGTTTTGGATTGTTTATATATTTTCTCACATTTTGCAGGTATCCTTACCTCTTCCTGTAGTCATCTCTCCCTATTCATTTTTATCATTATTCTCTTCACATTTCAGTCTCCAGTGACATCTTTCTCATTGCTGTTCTCTTGTGTTCACTTCAAGCTATACTACCTTTCAAGACTTATCTCATGATCAATTTGGGGATAAGTCCTATTTAGGCTCCATCTCAATGCAGAAATTTTTTTCATCTGCTGCTTCCTATATCTTGGGGAAAGCTGCTGCTATCGCCAATTCTCCTTCACTACATGCGTCTTGAAAGAGATCCAAGAGTATCCAGTATTTTATCATGGACTGAAAATAAAATTGCTTCTTAATAGATTTGGAGAGATTTTATTTTAATTTAAATCATTAAAGTCTTTGAAGAATGCCTGATAACTCTGTTCAGATTTCACAGTCACTGGCATGAGAAAGTGAAAGCGAGCAGATCCCCGTAGGATTAAGTACTAGCTGTCCACTGAGCTATTATATTTCCATGTCCTTCTTATACCAAGTTTTGTGATTATGCACTGACTGATCCCAACCTAACCACAGTATAGTAAAGATAAAAGAAAAAGCGAGAAAGGCAATTGTGTGAGGGTTATTCAGTGTTTACCCTTGTTTTCAATTCGAAAAGCTGCCATTTTCATGACACACCGTAGTTCTATGCTGATCTCTTGACATACCAACAAAAGCCAAAGCTGAACGCTGGATGACAGACTAGTTTCACTCAGTAGAACGCCGTTTCAACTCTCCACAGTATTATTCATGACCCAGGATGCTTTTGTTCCAGACCTAAATCCAGAAGATAACAATCTTGTTTCCCTTTCCTACGTTTTTTCCCTCCCATACTGAAACTCATACTCCCTTTACACACTTTACACCAGTTCTTTTCCATGTATTGACTGAACAGCATCATACTTAAGAAAGGAAGAATTTAAGAAGCCAAGCAGCACATCAGACTACAATGTGAGAACTAACAAAACTTGGGTTTAACTGTCCATGTTCTCCAAGTGTTAGCATGTTATATCAAGCCTGATGCACTTTTCAAATCTGATTTTATTCCCACCCCACCCCCCACCCCCAATCATCTTAGCTTTACTCTAAGGACAAAGATTTCCTTAATTCCACAGAAAGATTTCCAGGTGACACAAATGGATTTGCCTGCATTGCCACCCTGCCACCATTTTTTCCTCAAAATCCTCAGCAAGAAACAACCCGCCACTGCATACCCTAATATTAATTCTGTGCCTTATTCAATGCCCACTAAAGCCAACTAAAACAATTTCATAGACTTTGGTAATGTTTTACATGAGGCTCAGAGGTAGCCAACGACCATAAATCAGATAAGCAGTTTCATAGATTCTTCTCTCTTGCTCAACTCTCTTGAGCTCTCTTAAAAAGCACACAGTGGGTGCAGCCTAATGGGCTAGGTAAGAAGTGTTAAAATACTATGCATCACTGTACACTAAAGCTAAGATCATGCAAATCTCTTCACCTGTGACAACATAAAATTTGAGTCAAGGTTCACACAAACTAGCAGCATTATAATATTGTGTTTGTGTTCATATTGCATCTATTCTGCCACACGCGTCTAGTTACAGTCTCTGCTTTGAAAACCAGCAGTGACATTTATGGTCAGACAACAGGAAAGAAGCAAAATTCAGATATGTGAGAAAGCATTATTTAAACTGGTAAAGGAGAAACAATGGACAGTAATCAAACAGCTGCTTCGGAAAGCAACGATGCTTTCAGCATTACCACCTGAAAACTTAGGAATGAAGAAAACAAAAACAATTCCCAGCTGAAGTATAGACAAAGAAGATAACCCTCCCATAGGAGCACAGCATGATAAGTAGCCACAGGGAGAATCACTGTGATCAGTCAGAAAGGCAGGAGAGTTATTAGCTTAGCCCTGAACCTCCTACTTAATGTGGGGCCAGTGGTGATAGTTAACAGACCCTAGCTAAGGTGACAAGCTTTGGACCTGCTTGAGGAAATCCAATTGAGAAGCAGCCATGGGGAACAACAAGCTAGAAACAGATGTTCCAGCTACCAGGATGTGCACACACTTAACCTGAATATGTAGAAAAAATACGATTTTCTACCGATAGTGATTTCATCTCCTTCTGCAGCTCAGGTACTGTCAGATCTCATTATCCACAGCTAAAGTGCTTCCTTCTCATTTTGGAACAGATCTTAAATCCAAGCAGAACTGTTTGAGTGATAGCTACTGAATGAAGAATTCAAGGCACTAGATTGATATTCTGAAGATAATTTTAGTATTCAAGCAAAACAAGGCTAAACTCATGGGAATACGAAAAGTTACATTTCAACACAGAGTTAAAATATTTACTAATACCCATTTAACCCAGCATAAACCATCAGGAAAGCTAGCTAGCTTTCAGCTGTCAATTCATATTTAGCAACTAATGTCGATTACATGTACTTCTATCAATGAATATCTAGACCACTGCCAAAAGAGGGCAGGAACAGGTTTGTCAAAAAGAGCTAATTACACTCAAAAGCAATTGTGCCAAATAAAACAAACAAAACGTCAAAGACTTAAGCCAGTCTTTCGTGCATCTCTGGGCTCCCTAGCATATAAAGGAGAGTACAACAGTCCCATGGGATGTTGATATCATATATACAATATATATTCTCGTGTACGTTTTCCTTTGCAGTTCTATAAATCTCATTAACATTCATGAAAACTATATATGCACCTCCAGGGAAAAAAATGCCCTTCTATGTTGATTTTTACAAGGAATTTACTATTCTCAACACAACAAATGCCTGTTCCAGATTTCAAACACATTCCATTTTAGGGACATACGACACCCCTAAATAGTTACTGCTAAATTTGTTTATGGTTCTACATTAAAAAGTAAAATAAATAAATTATGGGTAAGAGAACCTAATATCATTGACTCTGACTGCAAAAGCCTAGCTCTGAGCACATGAGGAATAGTGAAATATCTTTACACCCAAAATTTTCCTGTATGCCTTTCTTAACTTCTAAGCCTATATAGCTTCAGTGAAGTAATAAGTAATAAGTTTAAGTGATATGACTTTATGTTCTCTTTTGCTGCCATTTCCAAAGCAAATAATCTCAGTAATTTCCAAGATAATAATAAAATAAGTCATCCCTGGCTAAAGAGTTTTTTTCCATCACTTCTAATTAAGGTACAGTATGATAAATTACTCGAATATTTAATTTAAAACAAAACCAAGTATGTTTTCAGTTGCCTTTCCCCATTTAAGTAATATCATAGCAGAGAGAAAAAAAGGGGATTAGTACATTAAATTAAAAATTTCACTAACTAAAAAGGTATCAACTAAAAATTATATATAAATTCCATGGCAAGGTATGAAACCTTTCTTCATTCTTGATTCTTCTGAGTTCGAAATTCTCAAAAATCAGCTGTTAATAATAGCTGTTTTTCCTAATTATAAGCACTTAGGGTTGACATAAGGATATAGAAATTTTTGTTAAATATAGCTTCATAGGATAGTGTTTCTTACGAACCCAAAGCAAAACTTTTTAACAATATGCCTTCAACTGGATTTAAATAGCAATAATTTTGGGAACATCTAGAGAAGAATTTTCTTCATAATATAGCTTCTACTTCAGAGAAACTCAGTGATCAAAAGGCCAGGAATCTACCTCTCTTTTCATATATACTTAAATAGTTCATTTCAGCCACTTCAAGAAGCTACAAGCTTCTCCCAGTTGAAGAATAATACGGCTTCCCTAAAATAAAGATTTTTTTTTTTTTTAATTGTATGTTCAAACTTGTATTGAATATCTTCTCCACTTGCATGTATTATGCAATTCCGTTACTTCTCTTGTTTCTGCCATCATTCTCTTGAAAAATGTTATCTTTATGAGCAAAGGTTTTGTTCAAGCAATTGTCCATTCTGTACACATTAATAGCTAGAAGGTCCCAAACTTCAAGAAACAAAACTCATGTTCTAAAACAGAGTGTAAAAAAATTAAACTTATTTTTAAAATCTAAGTGAACTGCCAAAAGAAAATCAAATCCACTGTTTAAAGCTCAGTATCATTTTCATTATCTCTATGTAATATTTACTTACATTTCAAGTAATGGAAAGTATTGCATGGTAGAACAACAAAATAAAGCTGGTATTAGACAGCAAAGATGACAAATACTGAGTTTCTTGGAAAGTCCAACTATTAAAATAACAATATGCTCAGGAATAGGTGTGCCTATTCTGATGGATCCATCTAGACGGATGTTGGGGTTTCACCACAGCAGCAGACTATGTCTGTTGTATACTATGAATTGCAGGGTTCAGTCCTACACTACTTTACTGAATGCTATGCAGATGTTCTAAAACATTTAAAATTAAATACTCAATAAAACATAAAAGCGCATGTATCACAATCTTCAACAAAGATATGCTATGAGGACCTCTAAGAGCAAGAAAACTACTGGTTAGGAAAAAGCACCAGGAGTTAATATTTTCCAATTAAAACCAAGTTTTCTTTTAGCAGGATAGCATGTGAAGGATAGTATGCAAAAATATAATAATAGATAATTGCCTTTCATATGGTACTTTGTGTAAAATTTTTTACGCTGATGAAAATGAGAAGCTGTCATTATTCGTATCTTATACTTGAAGAAGCTAAAAGACAATTCATTTGGGTAAGAAAAGTCAAAATGTCTACCCTAAATTTTGCTAGCCCAGGAGATCAGGGTCTAATAAAAAAATAAGACTTACTAGTTTCTACAACCATCATCATGCAAGGGAGTGATATGGTTAGCACGTCATCATTTAAAGCTGCCTTATCACCTCAAAGATGTGTTTATAGTTGGGTCTGCTAGAGGCACTTTTTGGCACCACACAGGCAACGCTCAAAATTCATCCATCTGCATCACACCAAGATGCTGCAGTGATATATTTTACATCACAAATCAGCACTTGTGTTACTACCATTAGTAACAAAACCCGCTCTTCTAGTGATGAAAGGACTCAACTCCAAACTATAAAACAGTTAATTCCTTATTTTTAACACAGGTCCAATGCAAATCCTTCTCATTGACCTGGAAACCATACCAGTACAATTATTTCAAAATTGGATTAAAAAAAATTAGGTAGATAGATCCCTCCATAGGTGAGACAAGACAAAGAGAAAGGTTAATGGCACATAGTATACAAAACAAGACCTGATCTGAATATCCAGGGACTCTTTGGAGCAAAGATCAACTTCCTGGTTTCGTGGATGTTGACTTATGACTGTACATCTTAATTACTGCTTCAATAGCAATCAAAACCAGCAAGTCCATTATATCATAACATGATACCTCTAAGGGTCCTTTTGCCTATAAAATTCTTATCTCAGGGTTTGTTTTTTTTACAAGCTTCACACACTAGAAAGAAGGGACAAAGTTCAACATGTAACTCCAATTTTCACATACAACAATATATAAAAATCCTATGAATTCAGTTCCCCTCTCCATAATACACCCGAGTGAGATGCTGCTGTTTCAAAACACAGAAAACAAAACAAAAAGTTCACTAATTACCCATGTTGAATCTCTCCATATTTAAGCATGCATTTGTATACATGCATATGACAACACAATCAGCTTAATACAGTTAAGTAAATCAGTTAAATATTTGTGGGCATGTCCTTTGGCTGAACATGAGTGCAAGTATCAAAAATTTGAAGAATCCCCAAAGCACTACTTTCAGCAAAAGTGGGTTCTATTTAAAATGTGACTGTGCATCACTCCCTTGGAATTTGCTAGTCACCAGTATTATATAACATTGTGACTGTGAAATTCTTCAACCACCTATTGTCTCAGAAGTACTAGTACTACCTTTAGTACTTCTAGGTCAAATCTGCAAATATGTTGGAAATTCCTATAAATATGGATGGCAATTTTCCAGGTTTACTACACTAAACAATGGGCAGGTTTGAGCATTGCAAAGAAGGTGCCATGAACAGTGCTTTGTGCAGCAACATTTAAAATAATTGTGGTTACATTAAATTAAAAACATATGAGGGAATCTTCTTCACAGCACTTTGCTCCAGTAGAAGCCTAGCTACTTCTGTAGTGCAGCTGGAAGTCTGCAAGTATAATGGACAATGATCTAAAGAAGTTACTAGAGCTGTGAAGGTTTTCTCTGCCCACAGACTGAAATATGAATTTGTGTGAATGTTAACGCTTCTAAACTGCTTTGCAAGTACAGTTATAAACTCCAAGTGGCGAAGTATTGTCCCCATTAAGAGGTGGAGAAACTAAAGGCAAAGAGAATTATGAAACACCATTCCTCCACAAAAGGACCTCAAAATTGTCTGGGACCACGTAAGTACTAAGCAATGCATAGACCTGGTTTTCATGTGTCCCAGTGGTTGGTTTTATACAGATATCAGATAACTTGCAAGTTATTTTCACAAAGTTTCTTCTGTAACTGAAAGGGCTGCAATTATAAGAGACATTTGAGTATGTCAGACTGTACTGCTGTGCTCCTTATGTCATTTCTATGTTTTTTCTGCTACTATGTATGGCCCTAGACTTGGACTGCAAATACAATTTTTTCTTCACAATTCCTTGAAAAGACAAGTTATTTTCTAGTTCTGTATCAGTTTATTCTTTGGATGTAGCTTATCTGGCTTATAATTTTCAGATAGACTTTCTCAATTTCTATTTCAATAGTTCTAGCAGGACACTCGCTGAGAATAAGATGATTAGTGTCTAACAAATACTCAACATCCATATGAAATCTTAAGTGCCTCCAGCAGGACTTAAACAATATACTTTCATGAAAGATACAAAAGGATAGTTATGCAATGCTTTAGTTGTTAGTAAGGCAGATACAAGTCACACAGCGTATACAGGATACCAGAACCATCTGTAACACAGCAGGCAAAGTTCTAAACGGATCCGTTCTGGGAAAGTTGAAGGCTAAAAACATTTTGGGGTTGGTTCTCCCCTCCTCTTAATTGGGTGAGGGGAGGATAGTAAAAAAAAAAAAAAAGACGACAGAAAAACCACTTTCATTGTTAAGGTATAGGCTAAAATACTTTCAAAGATTGAGGGCCATTCCACCTCACCATGATGAGCTATGCTTTTTGGCACTGAGAAAAAATGTTGCAGCACAGGGTAAATGAAACCCACAAAAAACCCAATACCAAGGTGCCATCATCTCTACTGCCTCTAACACAAATAACTGGGGTCAGTATACAAGGAAACAAGGAGAAAAGGAGAAAACAAACGTTACCTCCAAATGTCCTTGCTTTTGTATGCTTTGGTCAGGCTTCTACTGGCATTTGTTGCACAATCAGGCTAAGATGCCTTTGCTTTCAGCTCCACTCAAAATATAATTGCCAGATCTTATCCTGTTTATCACCAGTGTGGTCATTTCTGACCCTAAAATGTTTTCTACCAACATTACTGACCCAAACATTAATTCTCAGAAAGGCAGTATATCAGTTTACTGATGCAGATTCCTTTTTGCCCCCAAATAATCACACTAAAAATCCTCCTAAAAGATAAGTGAGGGTCTCACTCACAGAACATCCTTCTCTCAAGTAAGAAAGTCATGGTCCAAGACCAAGGCAGCATAGTAACTTTGGAAATTTATAACATTAAAGCTAAAAGTCTTTCCTTTTACATCAGAAAAGAAAGACGAGTCTATTAAAGTTATCTAGATGATTCCCCCAGTAAGGCCCTTCTTAACTTGATGATCTGTCGCTTTGACATCTTTGGTCATCATGTGTTTCATGGAGTATTGCATTAAGTAGAAACAACAGTAACAAATTTCAAAACAAAACATTTTATAACTATAGTGGAAATGCAGATGCATGTCTCTCGCAAATGGTTGGTGTGTTTAAAGTACAAAGTTGATTGACACAGGCTTTCACTTAATGATGGTAATTATAAAGAGTAACGACTCCAAACCACATCTGTTCAATGTAACAATCTTGTTGTGCTATGCAGATTACATTCAGAGCTGTCAGAAATGCCAATTTTACCACAAATCATGCATAAGCACATTTGTAAGACAAGAAACAGATTAATAAGCATCAACACTTTTCTGTAAACACTTGTTGAAGACAATAAAAGCGGTTAGCCCTGAAGGAAATAATACAGCAGTGAATGCTTTTTCTATCAAGCTTGAAATAAGAAATCGCAGGAAGGACAAAAGTGCAGGCTGGATCCCCAAAGAACAAGTCCTGCTGTAGCAGATCAAGATGTGGAAAACTCAACGAACCACATTTCATGTGAACAATATTTAATCACATTTATCCTTTCCTTTTGATCAATTCTCACTTAAAATCTTCATTTTACATAACACTAGATAACATACGAATGGGACATTTTTAAGTTGTACTGAATTCAAATATCTAAAATACTGTACCAAAAAAAAGAAAATTTAGTTCCAAGTTGAGGAAGCAGACGTGCAAGTTCATAGGTGTTATTTGTCCACTATTTTAGTATTATTTTAACACTGAGAGAAGTAATGATTTCAGTATGGCTAATATTTTTTTTTAATTACATAACTTTTTAACGAAAATTGAAGATAAAACGACTAAATGAAAAAAACTGAAATAACTAAGTCATAAATGCTATAAACTTTTTACCATATCATGATTGTAGGTGCCTTTATTCAAAAGCTGTTTAAGACTTAGGGTCATGTTTTTTCTACAGCAAAGGAGCATGGAATAATAGACAGGCAGTCATACGATCTCAGACAAGTCATTAACGTAACATGACTTTGTTTGCTTTTGTATGTCAGAAGACATTACAAGATATAGATGACATACAATATAATTGTAGAATAAATAAATAGCATGATTTTAAAATAAAAAAAAAGTTCTTAGATACGTTCCTCTCAGTAATATGTAATTAAAAATTGAAAGAAAAAAGATTAAACAATTATTTAGTCCACTAATAAGACTTAGTTGACTCTAATCAACACAGGAACTGTACATGCACATATTAATAGAAACTTAACAAATCTTCTTTTTGGTTTAAGTATTTATTTTCCAAAATTGTCTAAAGTTATGCTTGTTCACAGACTGCCACAGCAGATAAACTGTATACTGTCTTAGTGGATCACTTAGACCTTCAGTGTGCATCATTTGCTTTTAAGTTTAGCTTTAATTTGCCTGAGTTTGCTCAATTATTTTTTTTATTTTATTGATAATGCTGATACAGTTGCCTCAGGCATTTAAAGCATACAGATAAGCCAACAATGATTTACATCACACCCAAAGATTTCATAAAGGCTATGTACCACCTAAGTATTAGATTCTACAAAATGTCCAGAATTAGTAGTATGATTATTTTCATGCTCTAGGCTTACTCAGTTTCCAATAAAATTAAAAAAAATTTTTGTAACTAATAGGAGAAATTTTACAGCACATTAAGTCTCAAATCCTGCAAACATTTCATTACTAGGCAATCCTCCTCAAATCCATAAAGTGACATACAAAGTTTGGATCCAGTCCCTATTTTGTATGAAATCCACATACATCTAGTCTTCTGTTGAAATTGCATGATTCCTATCAAGCTACCTAGCTGCGTATGTGATCATGCTGGAGATCACAGTTCCTAATAAGGAAACCAGGGAAATATTTTCAAAACCGATTCAGAACTTCTAAAACTTGCATTTATAAATGCGTATAAAATCTGCTGAACATTACAACAAAAATGTCAGCTACGAGGATTTTAAACACACGGTAGCATTGCTTCTATCATGCCATTAGCAATAAAATCAACTGTCAGCGATTATTGCAACTGTCAAGCAGAAACAGTGATATCACTCAGCCAGCAGGTTTGCAAACTCCATCACTGTGAGCCAGGGTTGAAAGTTCTTGACTGAGGAGTGCACCTGCCCATCAGAAGCATTGTTTAACCCTCTCTTCAGGGTATAGCACAGCATACTTCCTAGTGCAGTAGGAAAGGATTCTCTAACCCAATATTCTTCATCACAGCAAATATGTAAGCCTGAACAAATTTCCTCAGAAACAGCTGCTTCATTGGTATCTTGGCATTTGAGTAAATGATTTGCAGAAATTCCACAGGGAAGGAGGTACTTTAAAGGCTGCCAGGGAGTGTGATAGGGCTAGAAGAAGACTGAAGAGGCACAGCTGTGACAGCTGAAAGCAGGATAAGCTGCCACCGATCTGTTTCTATGCTTATCACAACACCCATTAATCAATTCCAATCACAGCAGGCCCACCAACTAAACTGTACTCCACCTCTCAAAAACTGACTACTCAGCCTTGTAATCCTCCTGAAAAATTGTTCATCTGAAAAAGTGTCAGAGAGACTGTGTTATTTACTTTATTTTAAAAATCTCTATTATATTTGCATTTAAAAAAAAAAAGCAACAGTTAAAATATCCACAGGCCTTTCTTCCGAAAAGTGTTCAAAATTTCCCTTACTGGATTTTTTGTGTCTAATTTTAAATGAAAAGAAGGCATTTCCCTTCTGCTTTTGCCAAGCTGTGACATAGGTTCTAATTTTAGTGAACTTAAGGTCAGTAGTAGACTGATAGGTCTGTATCTTCAAGACAACCTAGAATATAAATAGCTTTTACTCTATCATTTAAAAGGGTCTCTTTAAATATAGTTCTCATTATGTGAAAAAATTAAAACTAAAATTACATTAAAAATGACAGAATACAGAAATACATAGAATGCACCAAATTGCACTAACTGAAACATAATTAGATATGTTCTAGTTGATGGTAGATTTCCTATTATTTCTAAAATGTGCTTTAATAAGTGTACTTCCCGTTGACATTAAAGCTATTATGAATTTGAGTTACACCCTGAGCAAAGGACTGAAGGGGCACCACTGCCCACTATATGTATACATCACCAGCTCATCTGGATGTGCAAATTCTGCAGGTTTTGAAGGAATAGTGTGATTTGTTCAATACCTAAGTTGCAGTAATAATTGTTCACTAGAACAACTGAGTAGGCAGTTCTGTAATTTATTTGCTTGTTCACTAGTTTTCCAGTCATTAATGCATTTTGCAATTCCTGCTTTTGTTGACCGCAAGTCTGTTCACACCAAAACAAAGTTGCAGGTTCAGAGAATGTAGCATCAATTAATTAAAAGCAGAACAAAGAAAAGTATTTCTACCTATTGCAAGTTCCCTAAAGTGTTAAAGGGTAACATAGGAACACCTTTCCATAGATTTTAGAAGGCCAACCCGAGTGAGATCTCTAGTAACAAGAAGTTGGCAGTATCTGAATTTCTGGCCCCCAGTGCTCTCTGTTACATAGAATTCAAGTCTGGTGTTGACAGGCCAGAAGCTTTAAGCTCAACTAGGCATCAAAGAAAGCACTTAAGCAGAAGCCTGGATACTTAAAGCTACCACTTGGAAGGATTAAGTGCACTTTGTCTATCTCTCTGCAGTGTCAGTTTAAAGCCTGGAAGGAGGTTTTCAGAATAACCAAATAGATTTAGAAGCTGGAGTCCCTTTATTTTCTAGTGGTATCTGTGCATCCAGAAAACATGGGAGATTTGGAAAATCTCCCGATGTAATACATGACTTAAACAGCTTCCTTATTTACGCAGCTGTCATGTCATTGAAGAATTGTATTCAACCTTTTTATAAAAAGCTGTGTATTTTAATAGTGTATGGGTTTACAAGAGCTAGCTGCCTGTTATGACATTTGTGAAATTTTACTAATTACCAGGGAATGGCACAGGTATTTTCCAAAGACCACATTACAAATGCATGCAATTTATAGGGCTTCAAAACATGTGTATTTGCTGAGAATTGCGGTTATTTCCACAGCATCAACAGTTATCTAGTTGATATACAAGCAAAAGAGAGAGCTTGGCATAATTGCTGTACAACAGCACAGAACATCAAATAGCAAAATGTATAATAGCCATTCAAGGGAACAGTAGCCCACAATTATCACAGGCAAGTAATTTACTTAACTTTTGAATTCTTCATTTAATATCATAGTGTCAACCAAAGTGTCAAGAGAGGTCTTTCATGCTAAACTTAGATCTCATTTATTACCAGGACAAAATTCTGAGACATACTATATGCTGTTCATGTAATACATATTATCATGTAATATCACTTGTAATATAAAATATACTTTTATGCTTGTTATTAAAATTATTTTGACAAACAGATGACTGCTATATGCATTGACATGGCAGAATCGTCACAGTAAACATGCTGGGGAAATTCTGAATTTAGAATCAAACACCTAAGTGATATGGTATTTGTAACTACTTTTCTAACCCTATGAAAACCTTGGTAAGTGTGACACAACTGCTATTCATTTTAACATGCATTACCTTCCTACCTTTTGTCACCTTGATCACACTGGAGATTTAAGGAAATTTTTTTTCCCTTCCTTTTCCTCCCTTCTAAAACAGGTACAACTCACTCTTCTTCTACATGGCATTTCTAGGAACAATAGCATAAAGTAAATGTTATTTGTATAACATAAAAGAATTTTTATTCTCAGGCCCTGCCATGATTTCCAAACTAATTTCCCCCCCCACTTGTTTTCAGCTCTAAACTCTTTGGGACAGAGATTTCCTCTACATTTGAAAAATGCCTACCAAACAACGAGCATTTACACAGTCTAAAAAATAATAAAGATCTTTACCTAAGCAAATTCCTGATACAGCCTCTGCAGTGGCAAACTAAAAAAGCTTCACCCTCTTCAAACTACTTAACAATTTGATTTTGCATTAACACTAGAATAGAAATTCTATATATTTCTCATATAAAAATAAACAAGAAAAACTGAAGGGAAAAAAATTGCTTCCAGCAGACTAAGCACAGGTTAAGAAACCATAGACAGTATCAACCTAGAGGTCTGCACCTCATGAGGATGGAACATACCAATGTGCTCTGAATATTGTGACACTTGAAAGTACAGAAGTAATGGAAAACAGATCAACGTGCACACACATAAGAATGTGCTTACTCTCTATTTATAAGGAAAACATACATAGCACGGAAATCCATTATATACCAGGTTTAGAAGAATGTAACAGGAACATAACAACTTGGTCATAAACCACTATATGACATGAATATAGCTTTTATTGACCTCTTTTGATCACAAAAAGAGCATTGATAAGCTATTAAAAGAAATGTACAGAGCTCCCAATATATGCAAACAAATACTCAAACGTTACAATGAGAAAAGTGACAGCAAAAAGAATCTTATTCAACACAGAAGCTCACTTTGTGCATTCAGAGCTGTATTTTCAATTCTATAGTAACAAAAGTTCTACTATTACATCTTATCATGACTATACAGCCCAAACAGAAATGAGAAAAGTAGTTGGTGCACTGCACTGCCTACTGAATTATTAAGTGCCTATTGAAAATGCCTGGCAGATGACTCCTTCCTCACAAGAGACATAAGAAATGAAGACACTTTGTGACAAGGGAATTTCTGTTAAGCAGTAGTCACCCTAACAGTGTATAACTGTAAAAAGTATCAGCATCCTGTTAAACATATGGCTTCCGCATTCCAACACATAGACAAAGCAGAGAAATATTTCAGAGTCACATTATGCCTTTAGCCTCAAAGAAACATCCCTGTTAACTTAAACTTAAATGAACCAGCCACAAGAACCTATTTTTAGGTTTAACTGCTTGTATGCAGTGTTCAACATTTCCAAAATACTCTGATAATTTTCAATACTGTTTACTAACTAGTTTTTTAGATGCTATGAACAACAAATTCTCTCAAGGATTTCTTCCACGTTTAGAATTTTGTTTTCTCTGAAAGCTCCAATTATCTCAGAAATCAGGTGAAAAGCCAGCTATGCTCTTTTGCACCTCTGTGCATTTGTGAAGAACAGGTCACCGATGTCTTTATTTCTCCATGCAGAGAATGCTGGTAAATGCCCTCTCAGGACACAGCATCACTTGGTTAAAGCACATAGCACAGAATGATCTTTATTCCCTGGACATCATAACCTACCAAAAGTGTTGCCAGTGCAATGTGTCATAAATGTGGTTTATGTATTGTATATCTTACTGAAGTCTCATCTTTCCTAGACCACTGCTGTAAACTAATAGCATGGAAGTCTAGTCTCAAGCACAATGAAAAGAGGTCACTCAACTGACAGATGAAAAAGCAGGTTCCACTGGGGCTCTAGGTGCTTTAAGAACAGCCACACATGTTCATCTAACATCAATATTAAAAAGCACAGGCAAGCAAAACTGCAGGGCTCACCTACATGCAGTGCTCCCAAGTTCAAGTAATAGATCTTACTTCACCTATTACTATATGCAAGGATGTTGTCTACCGCTAGTTTGAACTGTAAGTTCTTTTACAGTGTTATAACTGTATCCATGCAAAGCGTGTACCAAGACAACAGTTAAAGTCTTGCAATAACTTATACATAGGCTAAAGGTTAAAAAATACCACCTCAGTTAAGCACATCTTCCTGAAGTTAAGAATCTATTTCTTCAATAAGAGCTGTTCATAAAGGTATAATTAGACATAGATTTGCTTTGCAGCTGAGAGATAGGAACCTACTAATCTACTTGAATAGTTTCTCCCCCCATCTGTTGAATGAGAAATAATTTCTCACCTTTGCAAAGCACTTTGAGAGCTACTAGATGAGAAACACTGTAGATTTTAATGCAATTCCAGCTACAGCGGAACAGGAGATAGTTTTATGATGACTCAATAGCATCAGAAGTTGGAGAGGTCAAGCCGCAGCTATTATGATCCAAGTACATTAGTACTCTGCAAAAAGAAATCCTGTCTTTAAATTATATCTAATCAAGAAATGTTCCTACTTCTAGCTTTCTAACACACAAAACCAACCAATCAACCAAAAGCAATCCCCAACTTTAAGTGCAAGATTTGATATATACATCAGGAGATATATCCAATACTGATCTTACTGATATGTCTGCAAACTACATAATATTTAGTATTGCTCATTAGTTAAAAAAAGAATTTAAAAAAAAAATTTTTTTAACTGTTGCTTTCATTTCACACCTACTCATAGATTTTGTTAACCCTTTTATTCCATTGCAGTGCCACTAAAATGCAGACAAAACAATTCTGGAAGAATCCCATGCTACCAAGACACAGTTAATAAAATAGTTTCTAATCCTGTGGTGGTTTTTGCAAGTACAATCATTGAGAATTTAGATTGCTTCATGCCCATTTTTATGCTTTTATTGGAGGGGTGGGATTGTGAGTAAACGCAGATTGCTCATTAAACAAGGAATCTCTCAAAAAAAAAAAAAATTTTTTTTTCCTCCCTCACCACCTCACCATTTGATTTACAACCTCACTTTCACAAGAAGCATAGCCAAGGCTGGAGAAAGACAAGTGTAGTTTATCTCAGATGTTAGACATTTGGATACAGCTTGAAATTATGATGCAAGGCATGCTAACAAACACCAAGGATTATTTTAAACAGGGAACAAAAAAGTTATTTAATAAATAATTCTTGAACATCGGGCTTCTCTGAAGGCATTGACACGTTTTCCTAATAATATTTCGTCTTATTCAGTGCAAATATGAACTTTAATAAACCTCAGTTTCACCATTAGAACACATTTGCAACAACTCCTATTTACAAAGTTAACATGTTAAAAAACAAAAGATTGTAAGCTATTTCTTACCTACCAGTTACAACAGGAAACATGAGGATTTCTGTGTTCCATTCTGAATTTCATCCTCAACGCACTATGTAACTTGTGGTAGAGACAAAGAGGAATAAGGGGCCATTGAAGACCCTGTGCAGCAGAACATCAATTTATTTGTAAGCATTTTGGTGATTAGAAGTGTCTGAAGAATCAACTTGGAAGTTAAACAGGCATATGATTTGCTTCACCGCACCATCATCTCTCCTAGCTTTACATTTTCCAGTATTAAGTCTGAGCTAATAAAATTACTTTTTCTGCACTATTCCTGTGAACATCACAGGAAAAGTTATTCCTGAAGATTGGTTATACAGCCAGGCCCACTATTTTAGAAAAATAGTTGATATTGATAAAAATGGTTGTTGAACTATACTGTGCGCAAGCATTTTTTTTAATAGTAACTTTAATACACTGAAAATGCCAAACTAATAATGTGAAAAATAAGTCGAGGATAGTGCATATTTTTGCATATAGTAACAGCTATCTTCTTCATTACAGCTGTACTACAGCTGTCATATAATTACTTAAGGGAATATGTAACAGAAAAGTTATCCTATAAACTATACAAACCTCCAAACAAGCAGATTCGTCTATAGAAACTAATTATTTACGAATATGGTATGAGTGTTAACTTTTAGGTGGCAATGAAGTTCCTTCCACGCCTGGTTACGACATGCTGCCAAAGGGCTCATAACTGGTACACCCTTGTGAAACACTTCCATCTAGTGGCTGCAATAGGAATACTACGAACTGCTGAAGTAAATTGCAATGTGGCATTCCAACAGCTAGTACAATCTCCTAGTAAACAGTCCTCTAATAAATGGCTTAATATTTGACCAAGCTTTTCCAGTACCTTGCTAGCAGGGAAAGAAAAAAAATGAAAAATCACCACATCAAGTGTCCATCTTCTTGCAACTACTCTTTTCAGGAAACACATGGTATAGCCAGCAGAACCTTTCTGAAATAAAAGAAAAAATCCCAAACTAGAAAAGCCTAGAAGTTTTTGTTACCATCCATTTTTTTCTGAAAATGCTGTTCAGGGACCACGCTGGCAAGTGGCAGAATTAAAACAGCTAAGAGAATCATGAAAGAAGTGTTAACAAGTGGCAAATGGCTCTGGATACAGAATTACTGAATCAGTCCTGACAGTGGGAAATTTTCGTTAGTTTTACAGTAGAACTAAGCAGGGAAGTATCCCAGCTGTGTCCTGAAATACTCGTGGGACATGGCAGCACACCAGCACAGGAGAACACCAGCAAGAACTCTTGCTCGTAGAATATTTTAGGGGTCAGCAGTCTAACAAAAGCTATGTCAAGAGCACTCTGTATGGATCCCCCAGATGACATCAAGCTAGAGTCAATTCTGGGATTGCCCCAGAGAGACTGCAGGGAAGTCAGTGACCCTCTAACGATACCAGCGGGAAAGGGAAGAGCATGGGTCCAATCCTGTAGTGTTAGACACTGCTGTCTAAGGTGACTATTTAGAAACACATTTACTAAAGCTTTATGCAAATGGGAAATAATTTATCCGATACCCTCAATGTATTAGTCCATTACTTATCACTTTTGCTACACACAACAAACCTCACAGTGCTACCTACTAGCCCTCTGCATGCATTTTTAAAGCTGTCTGGATTCCCTCTCTGGATAACCAGCAAAATTAGAATCAATACACTGCTGCACAGCAGGGTGAGGAGTACAAAGGAACACCTTGCATACTTCCTTTTGGACTGTGTGTTGCATGCTCGGGGTGGGCTAAGCGCAGTATAAAGTGTTTATACGTACTAGACACACACTTCACAACTTGATTCATCATCTTGTAGAAAGATGCACGTTTATGAGATGAAACTTGCACATTACTGGTCATAATCAAAAAGTATCTGAAGGCCAGATAAGTTAACAGTGATGTAAGCTTTTCTGATTTTATTGTGATTAATCAAATATTTCAACAACTGCTTTTAAGAATATAGTTTGATATTTTAGTGGTAAGGAGCAGAAGCAGAACTGAAAGAATTTCTTTGTAAGGGGAGAAAGAAGGGGCAAAACAGAAGACCAACAATCTGGGTCATCTTTATCAACTTTGCTATCAACAGTTGAAGATGGCTCAGGAGTTCAAAACAAGCATTTGTTTAATTCCACACTTACCTTTCTGACTGTTAAGTCCCTTGTGGTCAAGAGTTCTTTTAAAAAGCATTTAGAACACCTACTTTCAGCATACTCCAGAATTAAACTACAGGACAATTTACTTTTCAAGGAAAGTATCTGACATTAACTGTCACTTAGACATTTGAACTTCACATTTTATCTTTTCACCTTAGTTTTTTTGGTCTCCAGGTATACATGACTGTATATGGACAGTAAAATTACATACAAACTACCAGTAGAGAATTTCAGATTCAGTTTGGTGCTTCGAAAGTTGATTTACATTTGCTTTCCCTCTCCCATTTATGCTGATGATCGTCTTCAATAGCTGATGCTTCATAAAAATCGTACTTAGTTGTCATTATGCATTCTTTTCTTGAGCAATAAACATACTGAAAAGCATAATTCTTAAAAATGTTTTATCATTACCTTTATATTTTATATTTCATGAATACAGTTCTGAATTCCATCCCAGAAATGTGTTTTGTGATGTTAAATGCCTGAAGAACGCAGTATTTTGCTCTGCAGAGAAACACACTCAAATTCCCCCTAGCTACCAATGAACTGGATGGAATGTGCTACGGTAAGAGCTATCGCAGTGGCACGTAGTCTTAGCAGACGATTGGACTTCCATTGCAGAGCTTAATAAAACCAGGTTGTTCTAGCACAGATAGTTTACAGTCTGAATAGGGCACACCGGGTTCCCAAGAACTAGGGATGAGGAGGAAACATACAGTTAAAATAAAAAGCAGTAGACTTTAATAGAAATCTGGAAAAGCATTTATGTAAATGAATACATGTGTTCATTAGTTAGATTTTTCTTAGTTTTGTATTTTCCAATGAGACTAGGGTGCAGAAGTCTGAATACCCCACCTCCCCACTTTATATTTAAAATTAAAACAAAGCCCGTCTCTTAGTCTTTTATGTTAGTCAATAAAATCCACAGGTCAAGTACATCATGTTCTAATTACTTTTTACCTGAAATCTGACTGAAGAATATTTTCCTGAGGGACTAAGTGAGGACATTAAAGGAAACAACCAACCCACTAAAAAAACAACCAATCCTACCCCAAAACACAAAAAATACCACAGCAACAAGCAACCCACAAACTACAGATTACATCAATATATATAACAAAGTAAAGCCATTATAACAATACATCCCATTCAGGTCTCTAAACATTTCTTTATAACACTTCCCATTCCCCCCCATGCATGTTCCTGACTGTTCAGTGTTTCTTTCAGGGACACAGAGCTGGACACTGTATGCTTGAGAACCCCAGAGAAAACCTTTCAAGACCAAATTCAGTGTTCTTAGCAGAACTATGACATCAGCTACTATAGCGACTAAGCTTCAGCCAAAGCCATAAAAGCCTCATCTATGCAATTGTATGTGCGTGGGCTCTACTGGTAGACTGTGGCTGCAGATGGAAAAAAAGTAACTTGAAAATATTAGCCAAAGAGAGGAAGCATACACGCTGAGGGGCATAGCACATCAAAGTCTCACAGGTAGGCCAGCATGAGCCTCCGCTTTAGCCAGAAGCTCACAGTTCTTCCTCTAACCTTATAGCTATGAGTGATTTTTACATGTGGGTGCAAGTGAAGTGTGAAGGAATAAGTGAAGGTACTGTGTGAACAGTTATCTGCTGGAAGTAAGCATCTTAATTTTATTAGCAGCAGTTAATTAATAAAAGGCATTTTAATAAATACTGGTTGTGATCCCACTCCCATCTCAATTCCCCTATCAGAGAAATTTACAATACCAATATATATTCCTGTGAAAGTAACTAACTTTGTGACATACTAAAGTAAAAACTCTACTTAAATTGCACTGTTTTGCTGCCTGCTTTAGTTTATAGTTTAGAAGAAACTCCAAAGGTACTATGATAAGAAGCTTCTTCTGTGTATTACCACTATCTGCTAGAAGCTATCCAGACCCTGACTTTACAGTCATATCTGTGAAAATGCAAGACGGTGAAAATATCTGGACCATACCACACAGCCCTTCATTAGAATCTACTTCATTTCACCACTAGGCCTAGCAGATGATGCAGATACTATGGTTGGCCATATCAATTCTTCTGCTGACCTGGGCTTAACCCACACCTCCATCCAACTCCTCAGAAAGACTAGCAAAATAATATACCGTTCAAATCAATCCATCCCAAAATCTGCCCGCTGTGATCCCAATTCTTTGACATTTGTAATTTACAGGTGGACTAGCCTATAGTTATAAATATACCTTACCTTATGGTATATTACACCAATAGATTACTGGAGCCTCAGCTAGGCTTGTTGATGTATTAATGCAATATGTTGTGAGAGCACTAGCTCACTCTGATGATGTATAGTCACCGTATATATCGTAAGAGTGAAGTACTTCAATGATGTATAACTGTAAAAAGTGCACCAAGCTGAAGAAAACACTAGCAGAAGTTGGGTTTGTTAACATACTACTCCAAAATGTGAACATAGTATTAACAATGCGAATAAGAGACTGATTAGACATGGTTAGGTAGCATGGAGGGGACAAAACAACACAACACCAAAGCAAAACCAAACAACCAAGCAGCAGGAAGCTATTTGCAACATTTTCACTCATTCTGTAAAAGTTAAATTTGATATTTTCTCCTGAGTTTCAGAAAGGCTAAAAACTGAAAGTCAGTTTGAGCTCCAAGTTTGTGAAGAACTTGTCTTCAGTTTTAGAAAGAAAAAAAAAAAAAGACGAAGTCTGATAACATCACACAGAACTACAAAAACCAAGATGCTTTCTGAGCAATGCTTCTCATTAAATACAAGAACAAAAGCAAACATGATTAATCATCCGGGCAGGTGGAACACCAGTAACACACTTGAATAATTTTGCAGTGGAGAGTTGACATAACACCACTATACTGGCAGAAATTGGGAAGGATTGAATATTGCACCATTAATAAGCATAGATTAGTTCATGAGTATTCAAGCCTCTAAATGTGTACTGTTGAGTGTCTTAATAGAGGAAATAATCTTAGGTAAAGAAGTGGGGTTTTTGTTTTGTTTCACTTGTGAGCTACAGAAAACACTTCTTACTAGTATTTCAGATCTGACACTAAGGTCTCAAAAGCAGCTATATACAGAAGAAAACTGACAAGGAATTTACACTTAAAGTTGTAAAAACTGGTGATCAGTTACATGATGTACTTTTACTGTTTAAAATACTTAAGCTTAGATACATGATTCAGAAGAACCAGTTACATTTTTAAAACTTCCAGCCAAATACAAAATAATACATTTACAAAAACAGAAATATACCAGGTTTCTCTTCACTTTTAAAGCATATAAATCTGAACAACTGAATATACTCTGTTAACCCTTTAGCAGACTTGCAAAGACCTTTACAGTAGCAAAGCAATTAAGCTTTACTCACCTCATGTAAGAAGGAAATTACTAGCTGAACTAAAATTGTTGAATATTTTTGATGGCAGGACTGCACTACAAGACATTTTTTGACAAAATATTAAGGTATACTAGCCTTAAGAAAAATTTATGTGGGTTACTAGTTCAGCATAATTATCTTTCTCTATTTCCTCCAAATCAGAAAAGCACAGTCACTGAATGACAGCATCAATTATAGACATAGTGTGAAAGTTTTCAGACAAAAAGGATGATTGACTCTCTTTACTGTAGTCTTTTCACAGAAAATAGTTTTAAGAGCTTGACATGTTCTCAAAGACTGAAATGCTCAAGATGTTGAGCATCTTCCCTCAGAAGGAAAGATGATAGCTGTGAATATCTGGCTTGGAAGCTTTGATATACAAGAAGAAACCTAGGTTTTAGCTTATGAATTTCTCAGCACTCTTTTGAGTAAAACATACTATGTCCAGACCTCCTAGAACCCAGCTATTAAAGAAAAAAAATCCAAATTAATTTTCATTCTTGCTTTTTAATTTTCACTGGTGTCAGCCAGCAGATTAAACGTAAGAGGTTAAATGATGACTACAGTAAAAAGCATACCGTAAAGTTCTCTACAACCTCATGGGATGACTTACATATTATTTAGAATCCACAATGAATAGTACTGAAAGAGATTTCAGCAATCAAAAGATAATTAAGTAAAAGCAACATTCAACATGACACTTACTTCAGATCAACTTGAAGAGGACCATCATTGATACTTTAAGGCCAGATTTTTTTAAAAAAAGCATTCATCAAATAAGGTTGTAAAGTACTTTTACCATCCCTCAGTTTTCCCCTACAGAAATAAACACAATTTTGCTTTGTTAAAAAAAAAAAAAAAGACACTCAAAAAACTGAAAGCCATAAAAAACACTTCAAAGTTGCAGTAGCATTGCTAGATAATAATGCAGCAGAGGTGAAGTAACAATGTCAACAAAAAAATTGGTACCCACATCACCTACCCTTCAAGTGTCTAAGATAAGAAGGCAGTCTTCTTACCTGATGTATGCAACACACATTTATGTTACAAATGCCCTTCAACAGAGTCTCCTTCCACTGTTACACAAGAGTCCTAAGTCAAGGGTCTAAGATGAAGAAATGCGAATGTCCTACCAAGCATTTACTGTGTTTCCTAGTTATTCCTCAACAGTTTTTATTTTCTCCATTCATATCATCTCCAAGAGATTTTTTTACTTAATACAATAAATTACTTCTTATAGGCTTATGCAATAATAGACTTTTATTAAAATAAAAGGCTCTAAAGCCTAACAGCCCCTCAAGGAATTCAATTTCTTCATGTGAAATTTAGGGTACTTATCCTCATACAATCATGTCATTTACTTTTATACCACTTAAGAATAATATTAGGAATTAATTTTACCTTTTTGTGATATGTTGCTTTCCCTTCATGTAAAGGAAGTTTCCCTGAATTTCTTAATAATAGCATTTAAACCCACTGTATCCTACCAGGTGAAAGCTCTGCAGTAAACGGAGGTGAAGACTGGAGTTTATGCGCATGTTTTGGAATCCCCTTCCTTTTCCAAGCAAATTCCATGTCACCTGTTTCAACCTGTCCTCCTCGAGTCTCAGTAGTTTCATTACAAAGAGTTTGAGATTTCAATGATGGCTGTCCTTGTTCAAGTTCAAAATTCAAAATAAGGGAATCAACCAGAGAGTCCAATTCATCCAAGTCCATAAAAGGCATGGGTATTTTCTGGATAGGATTGTTTGCAGAAGTAGAAGACAAGGCAAATAAACTGAAATAGTTGTTAAAATATCCAGCTATGACACAAATCTTTTCTGCAAAGCTCCTGAGAGGGCTTGTGTTTCTGTAAGACCCTATGAAAAACAAAAGCAAGAAGAATCAAATGCAGCATTTTGCAAAGAGAGAACAAGTGGCCCTCCCTCCCTCTTGCTTTACAGTTCTCCTATAGTCTACAGGTTACTGTTCTTACAGGTAAAAACCCAGTTAAATACCTTGTAATGTAGAAGAAACAATATGACAGACTTCAGCTAGGCACTGCTCCAATTCCAAATATTTCGCAGCGATGTTAGTGCTTTTCTTTATTTCCTGATATAGAGATTCTTCTGGTAATTGAGATTCTATTTCTTTCTGTATTAATAAAGAGGAATTTAAAAAGAAACAAATACATGACGGTATATTAACTATTAAGCATGCCTGTTACGGATTCACGTAACACAGGCCAATGCTGAAACACAAAATGAAAATGATGCCAAGTCACAAAATGTAAGACAGCTCTGAAAAGAAGTGCAGATATCATCTATCCTGGCTTTTAATTAAAAATACCAATAACTGTGGCCATAAACTATTGCAGTAGTTATAACACAATTACACTAGCATTACTGAATTCAAGGCTTTCAACTTAAAACAAAACAGGTGGCTAGGCTGTTCATGGTGAGCACGAAAAGGCGGCAGATAAGATACAAGTACCTCCAGTAAAATTAAAATGAAATAGTTTTGAGTGGAAATGCAGTAGCCAGAAAGTTAGCGTTCCAATCACAAGAATGCCACTGAGACAGAGAGTGTTACTATGCAATTGTAAACATACAGAAGGTAGTTTCAATTCCTCTTGTTTGTTAAATGCACCCTTTAAATTTAAACCCCAGGCTCAAAGCATGCATTTTGTGAAACATTTCTCTTACCTTTCTGCAATAAGAGACGTTATTTTCAAGGAATCTGGCTAATGCCACAACATTATCCTTTACTCGATTTTGAATCTACAAAGAAACTTTTAATTATATTGTACACTTGATTCAAGACAAAGTTAAAAGTACATTAATATTTTACAAGGATAACAATGAACACTGGCATACTAATGAGAAAAACACTCAAAAGCAGAAGTAATGTTTTCTGCAACTCAACATGCAATTTTTCGAATAACAATGTTTTCTACCAGTTAATATTTTAACTACATCTGTGAGGTTTTAAATAATCCCTTAATAAAAAGGATCAAATGAGCAAATTTAGGTATTTGCTAAAGAAAGGTTGTCCTGTAATTTTTGTATCACTGTCATTTTTGGTGGTAGGGGTAATCTCTTAGTTAATACACTGGTGTTCCCTCCCCAACTTCACATTCGTTCCCCCAGCGACAAGCATACACAGGACTCCTGCAGATACACAGCAATCTGCTGCAAGTGAACAGCATTATCTGGAAAGCAGACTGCTCAATTCCTTTTGCTGGAAACATGAAGCATTTGGGAGTTAAGCAAGCGCGCAGGAACATACAAGATTTTGGACAGTTTCACTATTATCTGTAGGATTAAGAATGAGAACAGTGAAAACCAGAGCAGGAAGAAATTTTTGCTTTCCTTGAGACAAGAAATTTATCACTCCTCTCCAACTGATTTGAAACTTTCATGCCAGATCATGTATTACAGATTTTTGAGTAATAACAAATTCTTCAGAAATACCTTTTTTATATAACCCAACTCATTAAGGAGATTTTCTTATTGGCCACAGTTCTGCAAATTTCTCAACATTGAAAAACAAAAATAAAAATACATGAGGCACAAGACAGTATTGCTCAGACACAGGTAAACTATCACCTTTGGCCTTGCATTCTGTCTGTACAAAATATTTATTCAGAGGAAAAGTGGCAGACCAAGCCTATATATCCAAACACTGAAAGGAAGCATGTACTCTATATACATCTAGTACCTTGCTGAAGAACATTTCAATCTTTCCAAAGTATTTTGTTGGAATTCAGCCAGACTTTCTGTCAAAATGGCTCTCCCACTAAGAAAATGGCATAAACCCAAGGGGTACTCTAGCTTGCCTACTGCAATATTCTTACAGTCACAGAAATATTTTGAACTATGGTGCATATTCCTTATACTTTGTCTACTTTGCATAATTCCCTATATTTTCATCTTCCTCATGATTTTTTACCTAAGCAAAATAAGAGCACAAAATAACAGGCTGTAGCTAAAAAAAAAAGCCCCTCCATGCAAAAAAACCAAACCACCCACTACTAAATTCAGCATGGAATGAGGTCTGTTCTGCTTTAAATGTCAAAATACACTAGACACACCAATAATGGTATGCTGCTTTCATGAAAGAGCAACTCTACCCCAGAACTCTGGCTTCAGCATACTCGGGGCAGAGGGGGAAGGAACAACAAAACAAAACCCCCAAAACAAACAATCTTCCCAAACCTATTCAATTTGGTAAAATAACTGCTGAACTGTTATCAGGTGGGGGAGCACACAGAAAGTACACACACACACACATCTGTTTATTATGAGGTAGTAGGAATAGCTCTTCTTAAAATGACAAGAATAATTAAATTGAGGTCTTGAGAGATAAAAGGTTCCCATTGTAATTCCTTTTCATAATACAATAAATTTGGAAGGTGACAGGATAACTCATCAATACAATATGAAGAATTTGCTGTAACTTTCCTATAAAGTGTAATAAAGAAGTTGCTCAAATTGAAATACCACTGCTGCTTTATCAGCCTGGAAAGTATTTGAATGACACAAACTCAAGCAGGACATTTCTGACTTACGTGCTATTCAATAGCTACTTTAGTCAAACAATTTCCCCCTGAAGTGCCCAATTCATGAAAGTGCTTCAGCATACCCCAAGTGTTAAGTACAGGAGAAGACTAGCTCTTAAAAAGGTAATACAGAACTATTTTAATATTTAGGTAGCATGGTGTTTGAGACCAGGACTGTAAGAACAACGTATGACAAAATGAAGTCTTCAAGCTTTCTAATAAACTTCCTGACAATAACAGTGAGTATAGTAATCACATCTGCTATTACTATTTATCAATATAAAATACCAATTAACTTTCAGGATCATAAAGTGTTATGTATTAAATATGCAATCTTTTTACACAACAAACTTAACAGTAGTATACAGAACAAAAGGTCCTCTTGCTCCTGTGTGTCAGTTTTCATGTTCTCCCTCTCTTCCATGGTCACACTGTAAAATTTCACACAAAATGCCCTCCAATGCACAGAGACATAATTCTAAATAAAATACACTTAAAAGTTCAGTCTACATATGGGTGAAAGTCTAAACACTGTAAAAAATTCCACAAGACTGTAGTCAATATTCCCACTTACCACCCATCTCAAACCTGTGTTACTACTTACAACTGTATTCTTACTATAAACTTTCTAAACAGAATTGCTAAAAAATAGAAGGACATGAACAAGTGCCTCTAAGATACAGTAATAATTTTTAATCTTACTTTCATCTCACCTCATTTTGTGGATATTGTTTCACGAGTTCTTTCTGCACCATTCGTGCTTTTTCCTGTACAGTATTAATGAGAAACTCCAGCCCTGAGTCTACTCCATCATAAATAGCAAGCACAAAGTCCTTTTAAAATAAAGGTTCAAAACATAAGAATTAAGTGAAATTGCATGGCCTTGAATGAAAACATATTTTCCATAGTGGGCTAGAAACATAATTTTGTTTTAAGCAAGTTGTTCAGCGCTGGTATATTCAGTCACATGCCATTCTTGGACCACAGGGGCTCAGCACCTTAACCTCCTTTTCCTAACTTTCTTCATATTTCTGAAAATTCTATGTGGTACTTAATCACAGATTATTGAAATAAGTATTGTATTTCAGTGAAATAGGATTGTATCTGAACTGCGATTGTACAAGTCTACCTAAAAGCACAGTATTTCCTTCTTTTTATGGGTGGAAGTTATAAAGATTTAAAATGCATTTTAGCTAAGGAAAAACACAAACATTTCAAGGGTATTAACACATATGCATTTTCACCATAGAAATTAAGTATTAGATAAACTCTGAACATACTTCAGTTGATCAAATTGTTGTATAAAGCAATTTGCTTCAACATACAGTTACTGAAAGTAAATGCGATATGAACATTAAAATTACTATTTCTAATACACATTTTTTCACCTGTAGACTAGTTGCAGGAATGTTGTTCTCTTCAGAAAAGGAAATATCTGCTCTTGTGACTACTGCCAAGTATCCTATGTATTTCATTGTTCGTTTTACTGTTTGGTTTACTCTGCCCCATGCTTCTGTTACCATGGAGGATATATCTGAAGAACATCCCTGAGAAATAAAGGCATATCATCCAGTGAAGCTAGAAAGCATCTTGGGTCAAAGAGCACACACTTTCTATAATGCAAGAGTTTGTAGCACACAATAGCTTGAGGCATTTTCAGCTTTACATCTTCCTACTCCCAATGGCTTACCCACCACAGTTAAAAGACCCCACCTTACAGTCACAGGGAAGAATGGTATCATCATAGTCACACAGTAAAAAAAAAAAAACCACTACTTTTCACAAGGCTGTAGCAAGTGTAATATTTACTGGCCACTGGTTTATAAATTTATGAACAGTAGCACTTCACAACCTAAAACTAGCATTTGCTTTTGTCACTGCATGTTTTAATTTCCCCTTTCATGTTTAAGAACCTGTGCTATTTTCAGTGCCTGACCACAGAAAGGTTCTACATTACTCTGAACTAGGATATGAACCTACCAGTTTAGCCAGCAAAAATGCACCCATTGCAATTCACCTTCCTTAGATGTGTCCATGTGCATATGAGAGACATTTAAGTGTTTTTTAACAAGTCCATAGTAA
>NW_010556419.1:7229-15254 GCF_000687285.1 Phaethon lepturus | reverse complement strand
CCTACACATAGATGAATTCTTCAATATACTTTACCTGCAATAGTAACTGTAAATAACCACCCAAGTTCTTTACTTCCTGTTTTATTTCTTCATCAGCCTTTATAGATCCAGAGCACTTCTGGACATTGTTAAGCCAGAGCTTGGTTAGAACCACAAGACGGTCAAAAGCAGAGATAATTCTGATGCTGTAGGACTGAGCAGCATGATCAAGAGAGAAAACTACAAGAGAAGGAGATCTATCAGAATGTGTCCTTCGCAAATGAAAGTAGGAATGTTAATTCTTCCGATAGGCAAACATATGAATGCTTGCGCATCTGAAAGACAAGTAATTAGTAACGTTTACTTTAAACTATTAGGAAAATGAGACTTACAGTTTTCTTGACATTCTTCGTCTTGCTGTTCGTAAGCTTTTGAAATGGCAGAAACTCCAGAGAAAATTATAAACAAATTAGTTAGGAGAGTATCTGCTATGCTCTTTCCTCCTTCATGATTCTCTTCCAGTACATCTAAAGCTGAACTTATTGATTCTTTGAAAATTCCTGGAAGAAACAGTTCAGAAAAGCTTGGGCATATGCTGGACTTATTCTGTGAACCTGTATGACGTAAAAGCAAAACATATATGCAAGAAACTCTTCATAGGACTGAGCAGTCAGCATGCCTTTAATGGCTATTTTATATTGCTTCTTCAGCATTGTTTAACTACACAAGATAGCAAGTCAAAAAATGCGTATACAATGTTCTGCATAGTTTCTCGATTCACTTAGTACAAAGACAAATTCTGTAGTGAAATTCTTTAACATGAATCCATCTTTTTCAACAATTGAACCTACACAGAGACAGAAAATAACAAAATCCAGCCAACCTAAAGTAACCAAATGCATAAAAGTATGTGCAAGACTGAAACATCTAGTATTTCAGAAAAGTATTTCATAAAACCTGACAAAAAGCTTGGGGGAACCTCAGTAGTTGAATGAATAGCAACAACTCAAACAACATCTCCAATTCATATCAAGATTCAGCCTCTGACAATTTGTTACATGAACTACCGTATTTCTCCAGTTAATAGTTAAGCAGAGTAATGTTTTAGATAAATTTCTTAAATAAGGGTCATAAGTGCTGGTCAGGAAGTTTTTGCCCTAAGACAACATAATCAAAAATACAAAAACCCCTACTGTTAACAGCTTGACATCATAAACTTGAAGAGACTATAAATAGGACATTTTTTGTTTTCCAACCTACACTTTTTTTTTTTGACTATTAGAAGTGCATATATTTCATACATGTAGTAGTTTCAATTATCAGTATGAAATGAATGGTGTTGTACCCTACAGTAAATACCTGATATATAGGAAGTCTGTATATTCTGCATTGGTTGCAATTTTATCTCAGACAAACATCCAGAAATTTTCTTGTTCTTCATGAAACTTCTACTTCTAGGAAAGGAAGATACAGTGAGAACATGAAAAAAAACCTTAAAAGAAAGCAATCTCTCTCCCCATAACCCACTGAAAGTTCAATTAATGTTAACAGACATCAGGCAAATGAAACAAACATCTACTTTGAAGTAATGGAACACAAAACCTAAAGCAGAGTGAAAGCAAGACAACACAGCCCATAGGATGGATCCTACTTACTTTCTCAGGCTTTTGCTACTATAGTAGGATTTTCATTCCACGTTGCCATTTTTAAGATACTGGTTTATTACTGGATTATTATTATCTAGAACTTGAGACAAAACACGTTTCTTTGCTACGTACTGGGACCACAGAAAGCAGACATGTTGGATTTTTATCTTGTCTGCTGGACAGAATTAATTGCTTTGGAAAGCCAGAGGGGAGGGCTTTTGTTCTTGGCAAAAGACAAACATTCTGTCAAGTTCTCCATTGTCAGTTAGACAAGGTAACTTAGCTTCCCGGGCCTGGCTCTGGGTGCTTAGCTGCCGGTGCCCAAAGCCAGATCTTGGGAAGAGAGCTGTTTGAGAAGCCCCAACCAGCCTTGAAGCTGTTAAAGAAACAGCTGGAAGGAGACCCAAGAGAGGCTCCCCAGCTTTTCTAGGAGCTGTGTTTAAGGTAAATCTTCTGCCCTTGGTCCTGCCTGACTTACGCTGCAGTTGTGTTGTAACCATGCCTGATGCCTGGCCATATATGCCATTGTTCTGGGCCTGCAGACCGGACTTCCCAGTCTGACCTGGAACTTTGTCATGATGGCTGTGTCAGGCAATCACTGGACTGCAGGCTGACCCTGCCAGCTGTCCCTGCACCTAATCCTGACTCACTGATACGATTTCCCAGCTTAACCTCAGCCCTGCCTCATTATTACATACTTACCTGTGGATCTGGACTGTTGTCTGACTCTGATTACCATCGCCAGATGCACTCTGCTCACCCCGCTCAGAAACTGTGGGGCTAGGCTCTTTTTCACAAGGGCACTGCCTTGTCTACTCTGTTGTCACATCCAGCCCTGAACTGCCCTTCCCTTTAGGAACAGACTGTCCTTTATGCTCCATGACACTACACATCAGGATCACCAAATCTTTAAGTAGCACATGGAATTTAATTTATTTCCCCAGTATGTGTGACTGACAGCAGTTAACTGCTGTCAATGCAGCATGCAATGCCAAGTCCCCTTTTCCAGTACCTTTTCTTGTTCAGTTCAGCTTCTATTGTTGCATTTTTAAATAGGCAGAATGAACCAAAAAACACTTCTGAAGATTCAAGCACACACATTACAACACTGTCCAGAAGGCAGCATCAGACAAAAGGAGTATTCCACCGTCATTGTATCATTAAAACACTACTTACACTAAGAATAAAGAAACTGTTTATTGCATGCTTTTCAGATAACTTTTGTTTACTTGGAATGGTCAGGAGCGCTTTCCAAAATTTACAGTCAAGAAAACTGACCTGCTTTACAGCAGAATAACAATAGTCATATGGGCTGCTACCCACTAGCAAAGATATAATTAAGGATCTGTTAGCATTTCCATTGTAGAAATTGCAGAAGTTTGCAATTCATTTATAAATACTGTTACAAGGCTAAAACTTGACATACAAGGTCCCAGACCAGCTGCAATTTAGTCCTTAAAAACAATGCTTTCATATTATAGAATTGTGAGGAAAACATTTAAAATTACACATTTCAAACTGCACTCATGATATCTAGATACAAGGTTTAGAAAGCCTTACATATGTTTTGACAAAATATACTTCTGGGTTTGGAGGAACTTTTGTTCCTATTTCTTGCCCATGAGGAAAGATAAGAGAATGAATGAACAGAAGAGAACTCCTCATTAGCTGGCACAGTGTATGCAGTAAGTAAGGATGGGAAGAGCTGTCCATGTGCCTATTTAAAAATCGCTTGTGTTACTAGTTAAATAGGTGGATATCTATAACATTAACCTGTGGGTCCTCTGCAGGTTAATTAAAAGTCCTGTGCTACAGACAAATGTATTAATTTCTGAGATAGCTTTCTGAAATAGTTGGGAACAACCTTTAATTACCTCCAGCTAGCTGTCAATAGTCATACATAAAACCTTCTGGCACTGACCAGACATGCATTGCATATATGCTATGCCTAACCTCAAACACTGCTGTTTAATCTGCCAAACTGCTTTAGTGGGCATGCAATTTTTATTAGCAACGTGTTGCATACTGAGACACATTTCGTAAGTGAAGCCAGTAAAGCATAGTAAGGTAACATATTTAAACTTTCCTTCCTCCTCACAAATGTATACATAACTTTTCATTTAATTTTTAAGTTTGACATTCTAGTAAGGTAAAAGAAGAATTAATAAGTAAGACTATATTAGTGGCACAGAAGCATGTTTAGATAATTACACAAATTATTTTTTGCTTTGTTTTAAGCATAGATGAAAGAGCCACAAATTAGTATCACCTTCTTCTGGAAAGAGAGGAAACAGAGGCATCAGAAAGGTCAGGTTCCCACTCATCAGCAGGATCATAAAATACATCAGCAGCTTTATTACTATCATTACTCTGAAAAAATAAAGAAAACACAGGGGAGGAGAAGGATTAAACAGAAATAGAGTGATAATAAAGCATACAACATGGATGAAGCCAACATGTTCTACTAACAGTAGAACAATAGTTTTAATGTTTTTTCTTTTGTTAGGATGTATATAATCTAGAAGATAACTGACTGTCAAACAACTTGAGGTGTAAGTGTTTGAAAACAAACTAAATAAAGCTAAACATTTAGTGAAGACACCTAGCTACCCGGCATGCAAGATACAGGAACACCAAGTACAAAACTTTTTCACAGCTCTCTCCACCTGCCAGATTTATTAAAAATCTGGGCATATAACTTACAATCTTTATTTATTTTTATACCTGGATTTATTGACAGTTTCAGCAATAGTTTTCCACAAGAAATAGAATCCAGTCTCCGATACTGCCAAGATCCCAACAGTTTTTAGTAATAATTATAGCACCATTCTTCTGTAAAAAGCCCTTGTATTTTTCCCTACCAGCACCCTCCATGCCCCAACAGTCGAGAGCTCCTCTTCTGCAATCTTCAAGTATGCTATTTATGCCAGAACATGATATATGTTTGGAAATAGCAAGCATCCAAATATTTCTTTATATATTATTTGAAGCAATTTCTACTCATTTTTCAGTACTGCTCCAGGCTAAAGATAATACAGATATTGGAATGAAAAAGGTTTATATGATCAGGAGAATCACAAATTCAAGCACACAACAAATTTAGACAAGTTGTTCTCTTAATCTAAAACTTAGTCTTAAATACATGTTTTCGTGTATTACGCAAAAAATTTCCAAACTAGTATAGCATCAAATAGAAGAACATTTTGGTTCTACTGGATTGTTTTAGATCCTTCCTTCATGTTAACCAGCTCTTACTCATCTCCAAGAATTTTCGTTCTTTTACCCTTCTTTATTTCGCTGCAGTCTAAAACAACATTCAATTCATGTGGCAGAAACCAAAAAACAAATAAAATGCAATCATCAGCCCTGAAGATTGGAAAATCCCAGAATAGTCCATTGCCACTAAAAAAAGGAAAATACTTGTAAGGGGCACCAGACCTGATAGTGTTTTGTGTTTGTGTTTTGTGTTTGGGGTTTTTTTGTTTGTTTGTTTTTGTTTTAAGTAGTTCTTAGGGCTCTCTAGTCTTCAGCTCTAAAAAGAAGGAAAGAAAATGCAATGGAACGCAATGAAAAGACTGTCTGTTCACATGGAGTCAATAAAGATAAACTTATTTCTTATGATATTTCTCTCCTTAGGAGATTAAAAAAAAAAATTCTCCCAGCAAATAAGTGCTGATACTGTAATCTTATTTGTATTCAATATTTTTTGACATTTTGGAATCACGCAATTTGGAACCATTGTCTACCTGTACGTAATTACAAAGATTTTAGCTAATGGCTATAATTTTTTGGGGCATACAGAATCAAATGTAGGTGCTGTTCCCACTTCTCCCTTTCTTCTATTTTACATCCTCCACTTCAACACAATAGTATGATACGCTCCAAAACAAAGTATATCTAGAGAGGTGCAGTAGAAAATTATCCAGATTGTCTGATTAAAAGCAATGGAATTAGAAAAAGGGATTAATGTGCAGCTTATTAGTCCATTTATTAAACAATGATGAAAAGTGCCTTTAAAAGACTCCCGTTGAAGAACCTAAAGCACATACAAAAGCAACCAGTAGCAAATTAACTTGCCAGAACCAAAGAAAAATAGATAGAATGTACCGATGAAAAATCATCATACCTTGAAAAAGTCAAGTTTTTGTCTAAAACACATAAACAATTGAACAGACAGAAAAACCACAGAGCAGTCCTTGTTTTACTACTTCACACTCTGTACACAAAATGACCTGAATAAAGTCATTGATTTCTACTGTCCTCTTTCTGTGTGATGGACAAACGCGTGTACATGTGTTTAATAAAAAATAATCATGTGCCTTGGTGTTTAAGGTCACAAACAAAAAAACCCACAAGATTTTCCTCCTGTATGATTATCAAATTCTTGTCTTTGACAAAATATTACTGATTATTGGCAGTTTTCCTTCAGTTGTTACTGACCTCATAGAGTTCTTTCATTGCTGCTAGTTTGCATTCAAATTTCTCCAGGCTCCAGAAAGTCGCTATTCCCAGTTTGATGTTACGAACCTGCACCTGTACAGAAGACACTGTTCCTGTTTTATCATCAGTTTTGTCGTGCCTAAGAATTTGAGAAAGTTTAAAAAAAAACACCAGACAAAAAACATTATTCAAATTGCAAAAATAAACAAGGCACCTGTAGATAGGATTATACAGAGAATAAAACCTTGATTACAAACACAAAAATTGCTTAAGACTTGCATCTCACACCACACACATTAGTGTAGCCAGTAAAATTATTTTTATGTAAAGGAAAAAAGGAATCCCCATGTTCAGAGATAGAAGTAGGTACTAGCCTACAAATTCTTGGCTCTCAAGAAACTCAGGATCAAACATATGCTACGGAATTCTACTGGCAGAGTTCTTGTTGAAGAATGTGAAAAAACATCTGAAGAACACAGCAATACTTAGACCTACTAGAAAGTCCTAGCTTACCTACATCTACTGTAGCATTTTTTTTTAATGCTACAGAGTTTCCTCTGCATTAATATAGCTCTGCTCACACTAAGAACACCTGACCAATATACAGGTCCACTTCTAGAACACTCTTCAGCTACAAGATATCTGTGGAGTGAAACAGCTGGTCACAAGAATTCAATATCCAAATATATGCATGTTCTGAGGTTTTTACTTTGGACCACCTCTGCTGTGGTCCTATGAACTGAACACCGCCCAGTGGCTAGCACATATTCCCTGGTTTAGTTTTGTGCAAAAGGAATGCAGTTAGTGTGCTTTAGGACCACTTTAATATGTGAACCAAAGCAGGACGGACATTGGTATCCAAAGATTCACGTCCAAAGCACACTGGATCCAAAGTTGTCTGTAGACATAACTTTAAAGTTTTGATGTAAAATTCAAATTTCAAACTGACATTTCAAACTAATAAGGCTAAACTACACATTTATCTAAAGCCAGTTTGGAAAAATTATTTGTCATGTTCAATTAACAAAAGTGTGAAAAGAAAAACCAACAGCTCACTGCACATCCAGAACCACCCCCCAATTTCTATGTATATTTTTTATATATAATACATACCCTCTTAAAATTAACTCAGATACTCACCTGTAGAAAACAGTGTTTTTCCCTAATTCATTACTAATGGTGTTGGCCTCTTTGATCATCACAGATAGCTTCAGAGAATTCCAGTTAAGTGGAACTAATAAAGAATATCGCACATAATGATTAACTGGATCAAGCACCTTCAGGGTAAAAAAAACAAAAACAAACAAACAAACCCCAAAAAAGAAACCCCACCAAAAAAATCGAATAGAATTTAGGCAACAATAGTTCTGTGAATTCCCAATACATGGGGAAAAATAAACCTCCCAGCCAAGATACCCTTTATAAGAGGTCAGGTAAAAGGTATTTCTGAAATAGAAGCATAACACCCGACACTATATATTAGACTAAACTGAGATAGGAAACTAAGCAGTACTCCAGTTCCTCAGTGAGTTAACACCTAACCAGTTCAAGCCAGATGGGGGAAGAACTTCGAAGTAATCGGGGTAAATACAGACTACATGTATATCCAGCTAATCACTTTGGTGTGAATAAACGAGCTTTTAGCACTGTCTGGTATATACAGCTTATGAATATGAAGGATCATAGCAGCCAAAAGGCTCTTCTGGTTCAGGGTTGTTAGAGAAAAAAGAAAAAGCTTCTGGATCCATATCCACTAAATCCAAGACCACCAAGCCAAAGAGAAGGCAGCATTGCCCTTGCAACTTTATGTATACACATACTAGGCAGAGTTTTATTCCCGCTTCCACGACTCTTCTGAAGGTTGTCTATTTCTTCAGCAATCTTCTGTTTCTCAGCTTCCAGAGCTTCAAGTATCTTTGCGTGACGAATAGTATGATCTTCTAGAGCCTGGGTGAAGGAA
>NW_010556419.1:0-7198 GCF_000687285.1 Phaethon lepturus | reverse complement strand
GAGAGGTTGCGTGGGGAGGGGGGGGGGGGGAAGGAAAAAGAAAATCCAGAACTCTTAATGCAGTTTATTTAGGCAAATTTTTTGTTGCTGTCATTTTATGGACTTGGAAACAGAATGGAATTTATATTGGACATCTGCCATTTCAATATAAAACCCTTCATCTTCAAACTCTGGCAGTTTTCTGGTTTTGCTTAGATATTGACATGCTTTAAAAAAAACAACTGGAATTAAAAAGAAACAATTAAAAAAAATTAAGTCATATATGTTGCAGCAGTCACATATATATGAACACCAGCCAGAAACCAGTCGTTACTTACATTAATGCCTGCAGTCATAATTTTTGGCACAGGCAATGGTAGCTAAAGTTTGGTACATGAACAACACAGTCCATATTATATAACAAATAAAGTCAGCATTAGTTTATCCCCAAATTTAATACAGTATCATATTCAGAGTGTAAGACAGACACCTGTTCTTTTGCATAATATCACGTAGAAGAAATAAAAAACTTAAGAAACATTTAACTTACAATGATACATGTAAAAAAAAACCAAACCACACACAAATTAAACCACAGTTTATCACCAAAAAAGCTTTTTTTTTTTTTTTTTTTTTTTAAGTTACCTGCTTGGTAGCTAAGGTCTCCATTTCTAAACGTTTCTTATTGAAGTGTAGTTCTAGCTCAAGATTTTTCTTTGCCTTCTCTAGCTCACGTATTTTAGTTGCAGCTTTCTGGTTATTCAGTTCTTGGATTTGCTTCTTATGAGATTCTTCTCTCTAATATAAAAAAGGACAGATAAGAGGAGGTATACCACTTCTATAGCATTTCTGATCCATCCCTTAGGCAGATATTAAGATTTATTTTCACTTCAATACATTTAAAACATGCAGCCCCTGTGGGCTAACTCAGCCCAGTGTCAGCAATAAAAGGTTGTATCCCAGTTCACAAGCATCACATTATGTCTTCCATAGCACAGTTAAGAAATAAGATACTCCATCATTGTTTTGTTCTACCATGATGCACTATTCTATGTAGACTTATATATACACACCATAAAAGTATTTAAAGAACTAACAACAACGCAGCATGCAAACTTGCAAGAAAAAGAAAAGCTGTATTAACTAAAACACTGCAGTAATTTAAAAGCCTCACAGAATAACACCCTCATCAAATTCACACCAGATTAACATTTTAGTTCCTGGCTAATTCTATAAACCAAAATCCCTAGAATAATTCTGAAGGGCATACCTACTTTATAACTTCTTGCGTTAGTTAGGCTAGTTTTTTTGTTTGGTTTTTTTTTCTGAATAAAAAGGCTTAGCATTCCCTAAGACACTGTTTATAATATGCAAGACCAAAGAAAAAAACAAAGATCACAACCGAAGAACAACAAACAAAAAATAGAAACCCTATACTACAGCTTCTGTTTTATTTTATTGATATGTTTTATGTAATAATGCAATGGGCAACTTACCACCTCTGCTTCCAGTGATTTTATTTTGCTTTCATAAGCTTCTTTTTGTGAGGTCAGTTCTTGCTGAACCATCTCTTTCGCAATTTGGACACTTTGCATCATTTCTTCCTTGGCTTTGAGTCGTGCCTCTTCAATTTCTGATTCAAGCCTACAGGTGGAAGTATCGTATATTTAGAATACTGGCTTTAATCTCTTATAGGCTGCACAGAGTTTAAAATCTTTTCTCTAATCATAAGAGGCACCTCCAATTTTAACAGTAAAAACACAAGGGTTTGTTTTGTTCTTTTGTGTTGGGGGGGGTGTTGTTTGTTTGGTTTTGTGGGGTTTTTTTAAACTCAACTTTTATAATTTACCTAGATATTTTTTATTTCATAGGGAAAATATAGACCTGGTAAAGATGGAGAAGATTCTAGAATTTTAAGATACACTTGATTTCTGTATTTATTTTATTATGTACCTTTCACAAAATTAAGAACTGTAATAGAAACTCACTAAATCACATTAAGATGCAGAAAAGTAAATTTTAAGTCAATGAGTCTTGCAGTTTAATAACTACCAGGAATGAGGCACGTACAAATAACATTTACTGTCTCTCAAATTCTCCACCATCACAGAAGACCAAGGTTGTAACTTTGGGTTCTTCTCATTTTCCCAATGCATATGCTTCTCAGGCTATAAATCTCTCTAAAACAACAAAAGTCAGACTCATCATGTGCTTGGAGAGAAATGTAACAGAAGAGATACACTATTTTGAGGACCTCTGGAGCTCAGTGTTTGTTTAATTGCGATCTACATTCTTGACAACTGGACTAGATTGTGGTGATCACCTCTTCGAGGTACACATTCATTTCAGCAGTGTCTGGAACTTCCATTTCCATTATGGAGCTAATAATAACCTTGCTATTTTCCAGTTTTCCCTTACTGTGAAATATTTAATAATCTTAAGTTCCTTATTTCTTTAACTTGTTGCATTAACAACTGAATTTATGTTTAGAACGAGAAGATACAATACTTACTGTGTCCTCTGTGCAACAAGCAGCTCATTCTTTGCAAATTCAAAATCTTTTGGACCATCATGCAAAAACGTAGTCCCACAAACCGGCATTTTAACTTTCTGAACTTCTACTGGATGATTAAACCTGAAATAATGGTCTCCCCCAAGGATCACTCGATCACCCTATTAGAAAAGGGGGAAAGTTTGTTCTGTAACTTCTAGATTTATAAACAAATTTACAGTACTTAAAACATAACAGGTGGGGCTTGAAATCAAAGAGGAAGAGACACACATTTATGGTTTCAGAGCTTTCTAAGAAAACCTGCAGCCTGAAGTTTTAATATTAACAAAGCTAAGAAACACACACATGCACATACTACTCTTACCAGATCAGTTACTTACATGATGCAGAACTGTTGGGTCTACAATGCATTTTCCATTTACATATGTCTTTGCTTCTCTCAGTGGAATAATACTCACTTTGCCAACAGTATTTTTTATAACACTGAAAACAAGAAATAGTGTGGTTTCAGTAGCTCACATTAATTGCAAATGATGTTTCTTAATAGACTAAAATTCATGCTTTAGATAGCGTCCTGTTATTGGTTTTCCAGATGCGAATTTGTCTTCATAGTATTTAGGTACAACATACAAAATTAATGAGCGACAGCCTATATTTTAGAAGAGAATCAATATTTAAATCAAAGAAAAATTATTAGCTAAAAAATTACTATAACACTCTGTCATCTGAGCATTTCTTTGATAATGCTTAATTTCCCAACATACCCACATCTTTCATGTTTTTAGTAATTGATTAGCTACGTTTCTTCCAGCATCTTGTGTAGGATCAATTGCATGGAATGCACTTTAAACAGTATTTCTGCAATATGGCCAGGCTGCGTTTTCCTTTTAGTTTTAAGTAAGAACTGTCAAGGCATTTCACTTTTCCATTTAACTTAATGTAATAGAGTTATCACACAGCATCATTTGATCAGGTCTTTCTCCAGTATTTTTGCATGAATAGAAAATGTAGCTACATGAATGAAATAAAGAAATTAAACTACCTTGGTAAACAGATTTCTAGAGGGAACAGAAGGAAGTTACCTTAATCATTGAACAGTATAAAATTCTCCCTAGACAGTATTTTCCTGTTTAGAAAATCGTTTGGTTACCACCAAGAAGGAAGAGTGACTCCAAGAGAAAGGGAAAAGGGAGAAGAAATATTTCCTGCTCTCATTTCAAGTATGAAAAGAACACTACATACCAATGGTCATCAGCAATTAGCACTCCGGAAAGCTGGATATCATGTTTCGAATTTGGTGTATACCTTCCAACTGTAGTTTCTCCTTCTTTGATCATATACAACAGCACCTCAGAAAGCTGAGGATCTTCATTGAGATTGACAAGGTTTGGTAAATGATTGTCCATTTTGAATGCAATCCCTGCTTTCTAGATAAAAAAGAGCTCTGCATAAAAAACAATTTACTTTGTGCATTCAAATATCTGTATTAAATTTTTCTAAGGAGTCACAGTAGACCATTAAAAGAATAGCATTAAGGAAACCAAATCCTACAGCTACTCTAATTCTTCTGCAAGGCTTGCTGATACTGTATTTTCTGCACTCTCTTATAGAAAGTGAAGAAAGAAAATGTACCTGCAACTCTTTTATATCTTCTAATTTCCTTTTTTCTGCTTGTTCAAGTTTTTCTTTCCAGGCCCTTAAATTTATTAAGGGGAAAATAACACAACATATTAGGAGAAAAATTACAGCATATAAACTTTACCATTTCTATTTTAAAGTAAGACGTTAATGACCACCCAACCTTTGCATTTCTGCCATATCCCTCTCCTGCTGGTGCAATTTTACCCTCAAAGATGTTATTTCCTGCAAATAACGTCTGTATTTTTCAGGATCAGTGTTCAGAGTGCTTTTCTGAGCTGCCTTGAGTTTTTCAATTTCAGCTTTCAATTCTACATTAGACAAAACAGACACAGTACACATAAAAAAATCAAGACAAAATAGGGTTTAGACATTTCAGTACAATACTAGAAAATTCATCCTGTTATTTAATTAAAAATGAAACACCTTTCCCTATTCCAGGTCCTCAAGTGTAGCCTAAGATATCATCTGAACTTTGGCCAAAAAAAAAAAAAAGCTCACAAAGAAGAATGATATTAAAAGGAAGATATCCTAGGCAGTATTAGCCTAGCTGACAAGTCAACAGAATAGATTATCAGTAGTAACAACATTTATGGAGCAATAAGTTAAACACACATGCAAGTGAAAAACCCACAAAGACTTCAGATTTCAACCTCACCTCTGATTAACTTGGCATTCACATCTTCATTTACTTTAGCAATGTTGATAATTGAACAAGCTTGTTTTGCATAGCGAAGAGTGCTGAGTGTTTCTTCTGTACTGCTGGCAGCTGGACTTACTGTGGCAATCATAGCAGTTTGTGAATTTCCACCAAGACTTTCCTTTAACAACCTTCATTTGACAGGAGAGTAGAAGTCAATCCCCGGCCCACGTATTGAAAGAAAAATTAAGCTACTCAAGCTGAACAGATTAAATACAAAATACTTAGAATCTTGCTACTTATTTGAGAGTGATTGTTAGCTACTTAAAATACCAATCAAGGTCGTATTTGTTCTTTACCTGATGCAACAGGCTACTTCTTCCCTCCATAGGTCATTTGAGAGAGAGGAGGCAAGAAGGGGAAGTGATGCCTCCTGTATAGAAGGGGAATCTACAATCTGAGAAAGCCTTTACTTCTATAGAAAAAATTCTGAAGTGTACGTACCAAGTAAGGACAGATTCCCGGTAAGGAATGAAAGTTTTCTTTCCATTTTGAGATTGTTTAGAGAGTGCAGAAATAACCTTTCCAAGGGTTAACAGTGATTTATTGATACTCACACCCTCCTACACAAAGCAAAAATAAAAATAATTATAATAAAGTTGTATTTTCTTGTGCTATGTTATTGACTGTACAGTTGATTTAATTGTGCTTATTCAATGTATGGTACACCTGTACCATATTAAATGTCATCACTGATTAAAAAACTACAATAAGATGCCAGAGTATCCTTGAAGATCTTCGTTTAGAAAGAACAGAGACACGGGGTTTAAAATAAGCACTGTTAAGAACCATCAAACTTATGAAGGCAGCTTGAAAGAAAGTCTCTTATTAGAAACTCTATTTACCTAAATCCTTAAAAAAGAGGCAAGCCCCAATTCTGTGCAATATCTGAATCATGACTTGTCATGCAGACATTTTTTCCTCATTCCTTCTACAGGACTGTTAGGCCTGCACAGTATGGGGAATGCTGTCCTGAGCAAAATCTAGCCTGCCATACTGCACAGTCAAAACGGCTTCTTAGAGCCATCCACCCTCACTAGCAAAATGCTATGCAATACTTACACACATAAGGGCTACATATTCTTTTATAACTACAGTTCCTGCCCAAGAGCCCTGGTAGGTAAGTATGCTTCAGAGTTTAGGAGCATTCTCTGGAGACAATCCTTTTCCACAGATTTCCAATCTTGGTTTACCTTCAGCCTTTCTCCAGTGGTCTGAGCTGTTGAGCAGCATTCACTGCCAGCCAGGTCAATTAGATTTATGTGACTGGTAAGCCTACGATCACATTGTTCTTCATCCACAAATTCTACCTGGAAAAAAGGGAGATGTTGGCATTCAAGACAAAAGAAAAAGCCTGAAGACAATCAGAAATCTAACCAGCTCTTCACTTTAAATACATACAAAATTGATACTTCCATTTATTTTCTGACAGTATACCTTCATGTACATCCCTTGAAGGAGACTAAGTTCAGACTTTTAACCATAGTATCAATTGTTTGTGGTTGCATAACTGTGTAAGCATGAACTGCAAACACAACCGATTAGCAAACTACAGGTTTGGGTCTGAAGTTTTACTATGGTGGCTATCTGATGACTATGGAAATCAGTAAGCTGTTGCTGACTTATAGCGACGAAGATCACCTAAGTAGTTAGTTGAAAAGTCTCAGGACTAATTCTGATAGAGAAAAGGAATAATCTTGTGGTGAGAAGGGTGAGAGGAAGGAGAAGATTAGGGAGTTGGGCTGAAAAATTAAACCAGCCAAGAACACCAAAAAACCCAAACCAACATGTTATTTGTGAATGGAGAAAATTGACAGTCTGTAGACTTCTGAGGAATTCTACCTATTTCACTCCTGTTTTCAGGCTCATCTCATTAAGTCAGTTTTGTCTCTTACACATCTGTAAATCAGATGAGGAGTTGTAGTCCCTATATCCTGGAGACACATGGGTGAGGGGCATCCTGAAGCAAGGAAACATTTACCCAGTGAAGTGTGTTGAAACTGAGCAGAAACTGCATTTCCTACCATTGTCCCAGCTCATCACCTGCAGGAACTCTGCACAGCTATCCTCTTTGCATAGCCTAGCTTTCTTAGAAGCTGTGATGGCAGCAGTGGGAAATTAGGTCTGGCCTCAATTTGTACTCCAGTTACATCTCAAAACTCACACTCACAGGCTTGGAGCTACTCCTAGATTTGCCAGTCTAGACATACTTATTTTACTGCTATAAATATATGTAGCACAGAGACATCAGAATCTACTCAAAGAATGTAAAATAAAACAAGGTTTGCTGGGTATAAAGCCATGTTAAAATGCCCTGTGCTTTACTTATAATTTTCAAGTATATTCACAGAATCACAGAAACACTAGGT
>NW_010556418.1:61248-71699 GCF_000687285.1 Phaethon lepturus | reverse complement strand
GCCCCCGGCCCGGCCGGGTCAGGAGAGCGATCGCCTCCAGGAAAAACACAATTATTTCCTTTTATCCTCAACCGGGACACGGGTGTACGCAGCCACGCGTAAAATATCGCGCCAAACAGTAGCGAAAGTGCAGCGGGGTTGGCTTTTACACCCGCAAAAGGCCCGTTTTGGCCTTCCAGCACAGGACCACGACCATCCTTCCGCTTTGCTTTTGTCTCTAATCTTTAGAACGGCTGTATTACTGAAAGAGGAATTTAAGGCATTGCACAGCGACTGCTTCAGACTAAACAACGGTCAAACGTGAAGGGAGCGGGGAGGATTTTGGCTACAATTCCTCACAGGCAGGGGAGGCAGGACAGATGATTTTTTTCTTTGAATTAAAAATTAATGAAAATGGAAAGCAGCAGCACGGTAATGGGGTGACAACCCCTCTTCACAGTGTTTGTTCTCACAGCACCGCTTGGGATCACAGTAAGGAAATTTAGCAGTACCTGCAAAACACACAAACTCTAGCTAACCACCAGTGGAAACCTTTCCCACCATTTTCAGCATGTCCCAACTGTTGTCCTTACACAAACTGTAAAATATTACAAAGGGTTTTGATTAAAGCTTTAGTGTGATATATACTTTTTTTTTCTTGCTGCTACATAGAACTCTTAACATTATTTCTTTTGCAGTTTTCAACGGTGGGTTTTTTTTTGTGTGGGTTTTGTTTGTTTGGGTTTTTTTAGTTTTACTTTCCCGAAGTCCCCCTCGTTCTGCCTTGGTTTACCAAGCACTTCATCTCTGTACAATCAATGTCAGGAGATGAATGAGTTATTTGCAGTAAAGCCTGAGTATGCTTTCTATTCCCCTGACAATACCTTCTACAGCGACTGCTGAAAAGCTTCACATTCTCAAGGTTTCTATTTCTGAGAATTATGCAAAGTTTTACCTACCCAATTAGTATTAAGCTCGCACTATCTACTAAGTGCCTGGGCTGGAGCTGTGACAACAAGAATCCTCAGACACCTGGGAAATTTGGTGACTCAATTCCAAATGTATTTATGAGAAGGAAAGACTGATTGGCTATTTCAATGTACTTGATTACTGTAACAATTCAAAGTTAAAACAAACAAAAACCAACTAACTAAAAGAGGTTTCCCCAATATTAAGAAAATAATTTTAAAATACAGGAAAGATTTACTGAAAATTAAATGTTTTCAAAAGAAACCATGGCAAAATTGCTGCTCATCATTTGTATGAAATAATGTGTCTACGTATATTTGAAACCAGAAACACACAACCATTAATGGGTACACACACAGATGGTTGCTGGTGTTAGATCATTAATATTAATTACATCCTCACTGGTACTAAACTGTATCTTAACATTTATGAATATTTAAAATCTTCTTAAAACCTCCATGGTTAGTTTTGGACAGCAGAGATTACCCAGTGTTAAACCTCAAATGCCACCACAGTTTCTATTTCATCAGCTCACACAAAGCTTTACGCAGTTCCTTTAGCCCTCCAGAGGACAACACCCCTCACATCTTGTTGGGAATCGCAAAGATTTAAGAGCCTATAAATCCCTCACTGAATTCCAGTTCAAAATGAAACCTAACAGCCCTGAACCCTAACCAGAAATTGACTAAAGAGTATTTAATACTACACTAAAACCTTAAATATAGGTAGGTCGTGCTTAAAACTGCATCTAGTTCATCCTCGGCAAGCGAGCTCGCTTATAACCCTGATTTCAGAAGCTAAATGGCTGTGGGTACAAGCCAACCTCTTCCCACCCCCAGCAGCGCGGGGAGCTTGGCTCTTCACAGCTTCCCCTCTAGATACATTTCTGGATACAAGTGACATGATTTGCCATTTTCTAGACACCTTACAAGTGATGTAACATATCTGCAAAAATACTTACAAGTTCCCCCTTTCAGGAAGACAAATGCTAACCCATGTTTGCTTCCTTAAAAAAAACATTCTTTGAAGGAACAGCAGGTGAAGAATTAAGCAAGCAATCAGGCATCAATATTTATTAACACAAGACAAAGGAAACACAATCAATGCGTTAATGGAACACTGTCCAGCCAGATGTTAAATTTAAAAAGGTATATCTAATCTAATTTTAAATAAATAAAAACTTTATACATAATTACATAACGCTGTAGTCTGAATTTGACAATGGTAACTAGGTTGACAGAAATTAAAGAAAAGTTGCATCTAGGGCTAAAATTTATCTCGTTTTTACAACCTTATTTTTAGGACAGTTAGTATGACACATCTTAATTACATTTATTGAAATCAGAAATGCAGTGCAAATTTTAAGAAAACAGGATTTGAAATTACCTGTACCCACATATTTTGCTTAGGGAATATTCATAAACAGTAAGACGTATAAAATATTTTAGTTCAAAGTGTTAAGAATTCCTAGTTTTTTAAGTTTCACTGCAGCTGTTTAGCTTGGAATCTGACGGACAACAGCAGGAAAGAATTTGCGTTCTGCGACTGCATAAGCTGCAAAGTCAAACTGGCACGGGGAGTCTGCTTCTTGGGACTCAACACTTGAGATTCAGCAGTTACGGAAAAGCATCCGAGACTGAACCTGAACACGCAACATCAGTGGCCCCGCCAATTTTCTGAAGTTGAGTATCTCAGTTCCTTCTGGTATGGAATGATACCGAGTAACCGTTGTAAAGCAAACTGGTCACACCTTCTGACAGCCCTCCCACAACCACCAAATAATCATTTATTATGGTTTGCAAGAACAAACTGATCCCAACCTCAAAGAGGCTAGCAATGAAAAATACTTAGCACTTAGTGCTGTACAGTTAGTTACCTCACAGGGATGTTGTAAGGATTAGATAATATCCTCATCTACAGATGAAGAAACTGAAGGAGTGACATGACCTCTTGAAGGCCTCGTGGCAAGTCATTAGCAGAGCTGGAGTCGGAAATCGGGGTTTCCAGGTTCACAGCTCCGTACTTCCTCCTCTCCAGTGCACTGCTTTTCACCGTGCCAACCATGGACAAAAGCGTTCAATAAAGTCAAAACTGGCCAGCTGCTGTATGTCACTTGCTGGCGATCAAGAATGGAATGTTATCTCATTCTAAGGGCAGGACTGTAAACTCCAACACAGAGACGTATAACACGCCGGAATAAAGATTAAGAGTACACCGTAAACTTGAAAGATAAAACCCCAAACCATAAGAAGCTATCAATACCTAGCCAAGTAAAAAAACAAGGGAAAAAAATAAAAACAAAATAATCCAGTATGTAATTAAAAAGTGCCATTTCAGAAAGTCAATCTGCTACATACTGGGAATCTTTGATCAAATTAATACATACATTTTTTATTTCTGAAAAATGACGAGTAAAAATAAAAGACAATCCGAGAATTGTACTTAAAATCCACTTCAATGGACAAATAAAGTATTTACTGAAACGATTTATCTAAAGCTTTGAGTAAGAAAAAGGTCAAGACCATCAGAATTTTTTTCTGAAATGGGCAACAACGAAGTGAAGCTGTATTGCACGTCACTGTGCTGTGCAAGAAAACGTAAAAAAAAAAAGAGGGATGCGTAACATGTAATAACAAGTCTTTGCTGGCTGAAAAGGAAGAACAATTTTTGTGCACTTTACACCCTAAATAAGTTGTAGTACCAACTGTATTAGTCACAGTTATGCCCATCACTTTCTTCACTTTGTGGCCAATTTGTTAAAACTAAAGACTTTGTGCGCAGGTATTTTAGGACGCACATCTTGAGAAACCAGAAACAACCTTTCACACCCAGGCAGCAGCACAATACCATGAAAACTGCACCTGCAGTGTCATCTTACTACTGTGGTGGATACAGGGAAAAAAATTGTTCAAAAACGTGCACCTGTAAACTGTAGCGTTTGCAAAGAACTCTTAAGTCTAGACTTGCCGCAATAACTTTCAGCTTCTAAATCTATTCCCTCACCAAATACTTTTCAAAAATATAATTCGGAACTTTTTCTCTAAATCTTAATGCTCCTGTCTTCAGTGAAGAACTAACAGAATGCATCAGGAGTTATTCAAAGACAAAACTGGGGTTTGCTTACAGATACACTGGGTTCTGCTCTGATAACTGCCACAGGATTTTCAGAGTTCATACTATAAACCTTTTAAAAACAACCGAACAGCTTTGAGTGAGGTAATCTGGAACATTTTAACAAGTTTATTTACACTGTATACCAAATTTGACTCAAAAAAACCCTGTTGCAGTGTCTGGTATCAGCTCTCATTGCTTCCAAAATCAAATTTTCTTAACACCCACAGGAATTTTACTGTTCTTAAAAGATTATCAAGTATTAGATGAAAGAAAAGTAATTTTGAGTCAAAGCTTAAACATTGTCTCTCCCTCAGCCCAGTGTGCAATTGCTTCCTGACAGTAAGACCTTATATCCACTACTCTGAGGCTTCCGTTTCTTCATATTTACTAATGTGAAAACTTAAGTATTTTCAAGGCAGGGATATTAATTTTCACAAAGTTATTTAACGATGTGTTTACCAGAATTGCTCTATTTCATTTTTGTGCCTCCTCCTGTAAAAGGATTATCTAATTCTTTCTAGTGAACGCTTTGAGGAAAACTGGGTTGTGGCCTCCCAGTTTACATTAAAGTCTATTTACAATATTTCTTGCTCTACCTAGAGGGGACTGAACGGAACAATGACTGAATTGTACGAACAGCGACTTTAACTGTGTAACAATCTTGAGGATTTGTTTTTCCTTTAAAAACAAGGTGTCATAGAGGAGGAGGCAGAGGCTGCTACTCAGATGCATCATTTCAGTTAAGCATTTTTGGACTTGCACTGCGATTTCTACCAAATTCCACGTTACTGTTTAAATTCAGCCTCTTTTAGAAAGATGTGCCTTAAAATCTTAGGTTTCTACATGCTATGACACACTTCTGGCCAGCAATAAAAGACTACATATTGAAATAAGAAAACTCGTGAAGGATGTGTGTCTCTCACATTAGTTGTCTAACCAAATGTAATTATGCTAAGGACCACAAAAGTTACTTGTCCTTAAAAATGTCCACCTTCAGCTGTCATCATTATCCAAGTTAATTTTCTAAGTGAATTATGTATAATAATATTTACATATTTAAAATATAGGCAAAATTCTTTTTAAATTCCAGAAATATCTATATGAATAAGTAACTCTTAGATTCCGTAAGTTATTGATTTGGTCATGGCACAATTTTAAATAAGTTGTGTGATCCCACGGAATGAATAGCTACAGTACAGATGCAAAGTACATTATATAGTAGGGAACTGCAGAACTCTGATGACCCTTCTCTTAATAGTTTATTATCTTAACTAAATAAACCCTCCCCTTATAGAATCCTAAAACAGTATTAGATAAAAATACAAATATGTACAACAGATGAAAAAAGTAACACTACTGTAAAGGCCTTAGGAATTTTGTAGCTCAAACACTTTTCAACTTTGCATTTTCTATAAAGCTAATATTTCAGTAAACTGTTACAAACGTTCTCCATTGTCTACCGCATTTCCTTTTGTCCGTTGGTAGTTAACGCGATCTTAATACCACAGGATGAGATGAAGGAAATATGGCAGCAATCTCAAACTTTATATCAAGTATTAGTAATATTCACCAGCTTCATTTCTATAGCCACCCTTTGCCATTTAGTGGTCCCGCAAAGTTTCCAAACATCACTTCCCCCATACACGTTACATGTTATAGGCTACATATATGGGGTCTAACTGATCAGCTAGAAAACTGTCGCGGAGGTGCATTCGTTGTTTCTCTCCTCTGGAATTGATAGGAATAACTCCAGGATCCACTACCACCACCACTCCCACAATTAGGTAATGCTCTTCCAGGACCACATTTGTAACTAGAGGAACTAAATCCAGGGCTTCCTGTTCACAGCCACACAGCTCCACAACAACCACAAGCAAGTTGGTCCATGTGAATACAGCACTAAAAGTTAAAAAGAAAAAGAAAACAAACAGAAAAAACCCAGTTATTTTCACAAACACAAAGCTCCAAAGTTTACAATTCTTTATCCTTAGATGGATTTTACCACCTGCTTTGGGCTGCATTTCCAAGCGACCTAAGTCCAAGACCTAGTCCTGACACGTCAAAGATCAGCTCAAATACATCTCAGTACTACCTAGTGTGACGTACAAACTAAATGCTGCTTTCAGTGACTCAAATACAAATGGTTCTTTACACCACAGAGCAGGAAATCATCATTTCTATTTGGAATTAAGGCTCGGGAGAAAACACTGGGTCAGTCAGCCCAGTATTATTCTGATCTAGAGAGGGGAAATGAGGTGCACGACTTGCTGATGGTAACACAAAAGAGTATCTGAATTTGCCTTAGGTTTTGGGGTTTTTTTTCCTATTAAATCCTGCATTTTTGCATAAACATTGCTACATTTCAGCAAGGTTAGGATGAATTCCTTTTTCACAGCTGTTTTACCATTCAGCAATGCTTCTGTGCGTTCGAGATACAGAAGTCTCGATATCAATTGGATGGTAACGCAGTCCCCTCAGTTCCAAAGTTTCATCCAGTGCTCCAACAACATACAGTGCATCATGGCGCTCTAGAGAGGAGAGACGGGAAATGAAGCGTATGCATACTATGAAAAGAGAAAAGGGCAGACAGCGAGTGGAATTTAGATAAAACAAAGTGACTCTTGCATGCAGACACGTGGATCAGGACTTATTTGCTGCACAGTATGAAAGAAAACTCTTCATCTTAATTTGAAAGATAAAGACTAATTTCTGCCATACCTCCACTGGCAGCTGTGAGCTCCGTCCGACGAACAAAACCAAGGTATCCGGTCCGAGCCCAAAGTGTCTGAGCAGCGTCGCCAAAGCTCAGACGAGTGTTGAAATGATCAGCTTGAAGGGTTTCATTGTCATAGATAGTATAGTAGCCACTGGCCGTGTGTGGACTATTTACCCAAATCTGTACGGGAAGCGGAAAAACACTCAGATCCACACGCTACAAAACCAGAGCATCTGTTGAGTATTAAAATGAAGCACATAATAAACTGTAACAAGAAGGTTCTCTTTTTATCTAAGATATTCCAGACCCAAAAATGTTTTGCATTTAGCTCAAACCTCCAAATATCCTGTAGAATCTTAAAAATGCGCTTTGCAGATCTGCTCTCCTAATAACCGTAAGTGAGGATTAACTGAGTAAACAAACTGCAGATTTTTATAACATGTGAAGTCCAAAAATTTATAATAATCTATCAACACAGATCAAATATACTGGTGTGTCATCAAGGTAAGAAAAGCAATATGTAAATTAAATTATTTGGAGGCAAGATTTAGAGTGGAATAAGCCTTTCCTTCTAGTAGGCTTTCTTTTTTGTTAAACTTGACAGTAAAACAACACACCCAAATTCTGAACACTGCAGCAATAATTCAGCTTAAAAAGGCGTGCAGGTATTACCACTCACAAACTGTCACCCGGCAACTTACACAACCGAACAGAGAGAATATAGCTCAAGAAGCAGACAACAGGAGAAGCTATCCAAACAGCGAAATCTGCGCTTACCTCCCCAAGATGAGAATCTCCAAGAGGTCCTTTTGTCTCTGGATTAACAATGACTACTTTGACCCCAGGTAAAATCTAAAGATCACAAGAAGGAATATGTAATCTGTATGTGAATTATCTTCACGCACAGGTAAAATACAAAGGCTGTTCATTACTTCTGGAGAGGCATGATTTCACCCACAGAAATTACAAACAGCTATAAAACATGCTAGGACATGTACACTGAGGTACACTAACAGTGTGAATGCATTTCATGACTCAAGAGCCACATAGCTAAGGCATTCCAGGCCTATAAATGTTGCCAGACCTTGATTTTGAAGAATGAAATGTTAAAAAACTATGGGGAAAACACTTTTTTGTTAAGGCATTTAAAGAATGGGAGTGAGAGCAACGGTAAGTCTCAAATGCATGCTGATTACAAGGATACGACAGCAGACACTTTCGATATGGTTCATTTACTGTAAACAGAACCAATTCACCCAATTGTTTCAGCAAAGCACGCTCCTAAATCAACAGATACTTTATTATAAATCAAACTAACTTTCCAGAGGAAGAGTGTAACCAACTATCACCTCTTCTCATGCCATGCTACAATACTACATTTCCTAGCTACACATCTACATCATAAGGAGCATAAAAAGCAATATGTGGTCATCAGATGCTGTGTGCCATGCCTCCAGGTAATAACACGAAATTACCTTCCCAGATTCTGAAAGTAGCAGGCTTTGTGGAGCTCCCCTTTCCACTAGACGTACTCTGAAGTAAAGAAAACATTGTCAGGGGGGAAAAAAAAAGAACAGAAATCTACCGAGGTGGGATAGCTTGGTATCATTACAATATTTTTTGTAGCGTTATTAAATAAGTTTAAGTAAACGTACTGTACCTGTCATGTCTCAAGGATTTCAGATCTACATACACTGTGGTGGGATCAGGTCCAGACGTTCCCTGAAGAGTTAACATTTAAAAATTTAATGTACCTACAGAAGTCAGGTTAACTTCTGCCTGAGCTCATAAACGTTTCCAGGGGTTCTTTACTGGCAGCAAAATTCATATTCGCAGTTGCACTACGGGAGACACTTCAGTAAACAGGCTATGTTCTCTCTATGCTGAGTGTAGCACCAGTGTGGGATGCACCTTTGGGAAGGGAGGAGCTGCTCTCGAGACAGCCCAAGCACTCTCAACTATCAGCCCCGGGGCAAGCAGAGGCATTCTTTACATGGAAATAAAACAGTTCTCTGATGTCATGTTTCAGTTGTTTTGAGCATCCATGATATAATCTGGCACTTGAAAACAAGAGAAGCTGCTTGAATCTTGTGCCAGCTGTTCTCTACAAAGCTGATGTTGAGCTACGCTAACAACAGAGAAGCGTGTGCAGATGAGGAAGTTTGCCATTGCAGAATACAACTGAATTTGGAAACCTGATGCCAGTGACAAAACGTGCACTAGAACGCACTCGCGTTACCTGTAAACAGATGGCAACGTTGACTCTTGACCCGAAGGTGGTGCTTACAGCACGAGACGACAGGCCAATGTCTTTGAAGAGTTTGGAGAAGGAATGAGTGAGAGAAACTCGCGGCCGTTCCTCTGCGACTACCACACAAGTCCGGACACAGGACAGATTAATTCCTCGTGCCTGGAAAAAAACACAAATGAGTGCAGAGGCCTGTATGTGTTCATTACCCCTGCCACACTGCACCAAGGTCTGTCCCTTCACAAGAAGTGACATTTGCTTTTTATCCCTGGAAACTAATAGAGAAATGCAGGACAAACCCTGTTCTTGTGTTCAAGTTAATTTGCCTCTTCAGCTTCTATCTGTAATTATAAAATGTGTCTGGCCAGAGCCTAGAAATACTGCTAGAACAAAATATTCATTAACGGTGCTTCTTCCCCTGCTACAGAATGTAGCATCACGTGCTTCTGCAGTGCTTTTCAGCTAAGGTTACATCTGTTATTCACTATTTATAAAGATGGAAACCAAACCAAGTGAGAGTGAAGTCATTTACTGGGATTACAGTGAGTCTTCAACAAAACTGGGACCAGAATCCATTATTAGTTCTAGACATGATCATGAATGCACGGAACAGCACTGGCCAGTTGTTTGAATTTGTGCATTACGCAGTTTAACTGGTGGCACACCCCAAGGCAGACGCTTTCAGAACTCTATGCCACCAACAGAACAAGACTTAATTCCACAGAGTACACTACTTCAGTAAACCCTAAGCAAAAAGCCACCTCAAGTGCTTTATGTAGCTATTTTTTTCCCTTCCTCTAATCTCCAAGGAGAAAACACCTCTATTTAGCAAATTGCCTAACATGTGTGCTTTACATCATGTGCTGGTCTGAGCCTTCACTGCAGACTGTTATATAAGCAATTCTTCTGCATAGCATTCTGCTGCTGGCATCCTCTCTCTAGGGTTTGCCCAGCAGTCTCTGATACTCGCTGGCAACGTGCTACCTACACTGCAATACATACACCCTACTCAATTTAAATCCTTTTAATTTCCTGGGCCTGCAAACATTTTTTGTTGCTTTTCATTTTTGAGCAAGCTGTGGACTGGAAACTTATGCAACAGCAAAACTGTTGTATTTAACAATCCTATCACTTTGCTTTACTACCACGGTTTACTTAATTTATCTAACATAACATTCAGGAAACATTCCTTACCTTTAACATTTCAACTTGGTTTCCAAGTCCCTTTGTGCACAGTTCCATGACTGAATAGGAACAGAAAGTGTCCCTTATTTTATACTGGCTGACAGTAGATAACCAGAGGAAAAGATTGGATTCCAGCTCCATAGGAGGAATTAAAATTGACTGATGTCCAGAATACACGCTGTGAAGAACATCAAGGAAGAAAACATTTTTGTGTGGCATGTAGTTATATTTAAATTAATA
>NW_010556418.1:32279-61217 GCF_000687285.1 Phaethon lepturus | reverse complement strand
ATTCCTGCTAGACCAAAAGCAGGTTGTGGGACTCTGCATCTGAGGCAAATTGTTAATAGCTCCAATGCCCACCATCTGTAGCAACATCGTTTTAAAAATACAATTTACTGTACAAGAGTAACAATTTATACACACACAAATGTGCACAGACACTGTCAGAGTAAAGGAAGAGAACTGGCTCAACCACACAGTTTACAGAATGAAAACTCCCTTGCTGCAACATATAATCAAGGAAGAAAGGCAACAGAAACATTCTGGAGCCAGTAATATTTGGCAGCACAATTACGCATAATCAAGACAGGATAACATCTTGCTAATCCGCAGGAAAAGGGAACGTATTATTGTCAGTTCAAAGACAAATTCTCCCCTTACTGTAAGTTAGTCATTTTGGTAATGTCAACATATCTGTCTGTAATTACACCAGATAAAGATGTGGACTGCCATTTCCCACTTATAACCACCCGGGAGTTAATCTTTTCCTTTTTCCCCTCAAAAGTCATACCTGCAAAGGCACCAGAGCACGAAACCTAGTCCACAATAGGGGTCAAGACAAATTGCAATCTGCCGAGACGAGTAGAGCTCACATTGAAGCTTGATTGCCCTGCAAAGGCCACTCACTGCTGCGTGGGACATCTGCAACACAAGAGACACAGAAACTGTGCTGAAATTCAAGGACGTCAAAACAAGACTTCATCAAGACAGGTAAAGAAGAATAAAGATAGTTTATGGAGTTAAGTGTTATCAAGGGAAAACTATGTTTCTTCTTCCTTTATCGTCCATAGCAGAGGCAGAGCATTGCAGAACCCTCTGAGCCACAGTAAACCAGAAATGGTGATACCAGTAGCTATTGCTTAAAAGCTTTAGGCATCTCAGACTCCAAACACGGCTGATCGTTAATGACAGTCTAAGGCTTTCGTTTTCTAGTTTCTTATCTTCTTCATCAACTGCATCCCTATTCTGCTCTTGGTGGGGGAAAGCAGCTCACAGCTATGCTACTCGCATCGCTCACTGCTCTCCTAACAGGCAGCTCTCCAGTGGGAGGCAGCAGCAGAATTCCTGATGTCCATTTGTAGAAACCTGTCTTCCTACATTGCAGAACTAATTCTCAGCACAAAGTCACACTGCGTTGTCTGCAGCAAATCCATAGCTTTACTGGAAGAAAAGCATGGTCTCTATTTAAGCTACAAGAGCCAGCTTTGGTGGAAGTCGAGGGGAGAGGTGGTTCAGAGTATCAGCCAAAGACAAGACACCAAAACCCCTGTCTTCTAAAACCGTTTTACTGTACCTTTACTCCTGTAAGCATGCCTGTTGTGGAAACACTAAAATCTAGATATGCTAACATTTCCGGCGTAGGTGGCTTATAGATCTGAGAGAGCCGCTTCCTGGGCAAGTCATCTGTACAAGAAAGGAACAAACGTGGTTAATTTTTGATTACTGAACTGGTATTTGAAAGGAGAATACAGCTTTCAAAAAAACCCAAGATGGACAATAAAGCTTTCTATTAATTCTCTTTCCATGAGAGACAGACTAGTATATGACAAGACCCTTGCTAAAGCTCCCACGTAGAAATTTATTTATTCTCAGGAAAAGGGAGAAAAGACCGACTCGCTCTTGTCATAAGGAAATTAATAGTTGTCTGCAACGTGGCTTTTCAGCAAAATTATTCTACATGCATAGCTCAACAAATGCAGAAGGGATGTCAGTATACAAGGTCAGGCCTAGCTTATATCTTGGATTGTTTTTCTAAATATTCAAGCAAATTCTTAAGAGCCATCCAGTTAGCATCTGAAATGGGGGACAGTCCCTTTGGAAGTCAATGGTAACCCCTACAAAGAACTTCAAAAAGTCTTTAGCCCATGGACCGCACCTGTGTCAATGATAGTTGGCCAGGTTTTCACATCTACAGCAGCAGCTGCCTCTCTGGATTTCAGTAGTCTCATTAAGGTCTGGGTTGTGAGAATACAGGCAGCTTTGCTGACCTAAAAAGATAAACACTTACTAAAAAATAAAAAAGACAAAAGCATGTCCCAGTGGCACTGTCATTGCAAGATTTGATGCTCAGAGAGTGTATTTTTACTATCTGTAGCCAGCATCCCCTAACAAACCTGCATTAATTTCTTTGGCTTTTGCAACACTACTCCCTACTCTTCCTTCACTAAAACCCCAAACACAGACTAAAATGCAAGTAACCACGTAAGGACCTTTAGAGCAGGTGAGAACATTACACAGACTACATCTAGCTTTCTCCCCGTGGTTATAATGGGGAGGCATCCTTTCCTGGTTACTGGGCTTGGAAAGTAACTAATAACAGGATCTGCAGTTGCCCAGCAGTAAGGAGTATCAATGTGAAATTTTAAGTGCTAACATCACATTAGTATCTCCCAGAAACTGCCCGTTTCATAGCAATTTGTCTTGCCACATCAGGAGAGGTGGTTCTCTCTTGCATTTTATGAATTAAAACACTGTCCTTCATCTGTAAGATGTGCTTCACTCACTGCTGTCACGTAAACAGCACGGGAGTTCGGACAGCTGTGTTAACCACTCGAGTCCGAGAGTGCTCCAGCCATGCTCTCAGCTACAGCCCCGTTACTCACTTCCACGATCATTCGCACAGTGGGCAGAGTAGCAGTGAGGCTCTGAGCATGAGGTGGTCTCACGGTCACGGGGATGCAGCCAGCATACAAACAGCCATAGAACGCGGTGATTAGCTCAATGCCTGCAAGGACACGACAGGCTGTAGTGTAGGACACTGGTGGATGGACAACCTGGTGACACCAGCCTTTCCCCTCCTGGTACTTTTTCCTCCAAGCACCGGTTACAATTTTTGTTAGAAGAGGCTACACACGCTAGTCACTTCCATGTGCAATGTAAGCAGTCCAAACACCGAGGGCAGCACAACAAGGAAGCTAAGAAAGCTTGGGGAAAAGGGGCTGGGAAAGTAGAGAAGACTGATCACACAGAAAACCATATTCATCTTACAGGAAAAGAACGTCCCAAGTATCAAATGACTCAAAAGTCAGTCAGGACAAGAGAGAATTGTCTGGCAGGGCAAGAAGTACGCACACCAGAGAGCACCTCTCACTAGCAGGGAGTGCCTTACACACGCCAAGTGATAAAGCTGTGTGCTACTGGCCACAGCAGGCAGACTGCACTTCCCACTGTTCCCAGCCTACTGCTGTAGAAGGGGCACCCAACGGTCTCAGAGGAAGTGCTCATTTTCTGCACAGCTGAAGGCGATGGCACCAGTCTCTACCAGAAGCCACCCTGCCATTTCTCATAGAAAACTACATGCTTTCCCGGATGAAAAGGTGCCAACTGGCAACATGACTTCAGACAAACAAGATCTGAATAGACCAGGAGCTGAGGAGTCTCTGGTAGGGAGACTAGCGCAATTCTTCAGCACCTGCAGTGTGGTCACAAGTTTCTAATAACTTTGCAGTGAACATATCATACCAGAGGATCTTTGACAATCACAGAAGTCTTTGAAGATTTTATTTTAAATGTCATGACACAGCAAGATCTATCCAGGAGGGAGAAGGTACAAACTGGCTTTTCAAAAACTCTAGAGAATCGAAGTTCGAGTCCTGATACTACAAGACATTAGGACAGCCCTCTCTGGAGTCAAAACTAAATCAGTGAGTTATGCAGTCCCTAAGGTATGGCTGGTTCAATGATCTCTCCTATACTTCCAGATCTCAATGAGATGTCAAAGAAAGACCACACTGCATTTCCACAGTGGGATGCAGTCATCATTAAAACTTGCTTACCAGGAGGATAAAGAAGCACCACATTATCTCCCGCATTGAGATGTCCTTTGTCACACAGAACTGATGCAATTCTCTCTGCTTTTTTGTGCAACTGAAGGCAGGTGGCTGTGCACACAGTGGTTCCCTTGAAAGGAGACAAAAATGCTCTAAACAAGGCCTGGCACAACACATGTGACAGTAAAATGGCCACTGAAAAAAGAGAAACAAAACACAAAACAAACCAAACTTGCTTGCTAGCATCAGTCTATAGCTACTAGTTATCTATACCTATAGGCTGCTGGCATTCAATGAGCCATTTATCCACTACAATATCAAAAAGATAGAGATGGAGTTAGATCTGCTCTAGAAAATTCTACCTTCCAGGGAGTCAGTTCAGGTCTTCTTGCACCAGAACCTTGCCAGAATATACTCAACAGGGATACACCATTAAATGATACAGGAACCAGTGGGACCTACAAACACGCTCAGTTTTAAAATGAAGCATTGAACCGTGACAGTCATTTAGATGAAGTGACCTATAGGTTCAAAGGTTCAAATTTAAAATTACAAATCCATGGGCAAAATCTGATACAGAGACTAAATAGAGGACACCGGAATGGGCAAAAGATTTTAGGAACAGTCTCAAACTTGCACTGAATAACATGCTGTGGACCTTAAAAAACCCAACAACTCAGCACTGACTGTACCTTGGCATTTAATAAAAGGAAGAGTGGGTGGTCAGGAGTTGCTTGAGCTCTCCACTGTAATACCTCCGTCAGGAACTGGTGCTGAAACAAAGAGGCAGTAATTAAATACTAGTGATTCTACTTCAGAGGCAGTACTTAAGTGCTTCACATTGCTGCTTTGCATTCAGCTGTAGGGTAAATTCTTTGCCATTCTCTAGCTGTAACAAATACTGATTTACCTTTTTAACTAAATCATTGTCTTCTATTTGACCAAGATCCCTTCCAGAGGCTTGAGCAATACGCTTCCCAGCAACCAGGTTCCCCACCATCACAGAGGCAGGGCCAACGCCTGTTGATAAAGAACAGCCACATGAAAGGTGGACTTTTAAATGCAAATAACAAGGACCTGGCCTAGAACTGCAATCTGCAGGAGAGCAAAGGTACAAAGATTCTCTGTAGGATCCCACTGCTCCTGGGCATGGATGCGAGAAGAGAGGTAATGAAACCTCACTGATAGAGTTCAGAAGGCATTGCTAAGTCTCCTATTCATCAGTAGAGAGAATCCCAAGGAGTTCAAAAGTAGGAATCAAAATTCCTGACTGACACATGCAAAGAGAGGCCTCAAACACACCCCAGCCACAGGCCACAAGACGAGCTCTGGTCCCCAGCAAGTAGGATACCAAGCGTCAGAGGCATCGCACAGCTTCCTCGGTCTGATATTGTGACCTTCAATTTACTAACGTTAAACAAAAGGGGCTTGTGTTACCTGGTTGTTTCTGCCTGGGTTTTGGCAAGTTCGTCACACACGTATGTGGGCACATGAGGATGTTGCACGGATGCAGAGAGCCTTCCAGAAAGTGCTGTTTAGTTTGAGAGATATGGATCCCTCCCAACGGAGTTTTTGGCAACGTATTGGCTGGCACAAGAGCAAGGCAATATACACCCACTTGGTGAATGCTGTCAATTGCCTAGAGAAAGGAAAGATGGTCACTTAAATTCTTGGTACTACTGGAGACAGTCTACTGTTAATGGCTGCACTGACATACTGCAAGATGAATCTCTGCATTTGTATCGTAGTGAGAAGCAAGTCAGCATTTCACCCCCGTAACATCAGCGAGCTCTATGGCAAGAGTTAAGTGCTTGTTAGCATCCCTGCCTTTATAGTTCATTTCACATATGAGAAATCAATTTTTAAATCTTTCATGACCAAAATCCCAAAATATGCACAGCTGCTTGATGAATCATATGATTTTGATCTTACAGTTTTATCCATCTGTCTCCTCTGAACCATCACACACTTTCGGCATTCAGGCATCTAATACATTATTCAGACCACCAGGTAGTTCCCTGATTTTTCTCCTGTTTGCATAGTTCACAACCTGAAACATCATCCCCAAGAATGACCTACATGCAATGCAGACAGTTCTCAAATTAAGTATTTGCTGCTCTTTCTACTTTCTTAGGACTACACTCATTCATTTTGCTGTTTTAACCTTTCTCTGCTTACCATCTCCCTGCTGAAAATGCATCTCCAAATTTAAGGGTGGCTTTAAAGCATAACTTTGAGCACCATCGTGATCCAACACTAAAAGCAGAACTGCTAAGCTTGAGCACTGGATCTGCTTCACAGTGCTGAGAGGCAACTGTATTCCTCTACACAGTCATCTTCCTAGCATAATGCTGACCGCTTTGTCAGAGCCTACGCTGTCCTGTGTTGCAGCCGCTTTCCCAGGACCTTCAGGACATAACAGAACAGCTTGTACACAGCAGATGTACCCAGCTTGTGACCCTGTAAAATTACCTTGTGCCAAGAGGGATCATGAGCCTGTGATCTTTCCATCTGGGGCATGCTGATGGCCTCTGATCTGCCCACACACTGCAACACTGCACTAACTCACCTCATCCACCCATGTAAGTGGGCTTACCTGCAGCACTCGACTCATCCACTGAAAACTGTCCTCTTCAGATGCATCTGGCCTCTGCTCTGCAACCACCACAATCCTCTCGTCATAGAAGACAGATACTGAGAACACAGCAATCCTAAGGAAAATGGGAGAGCCTTGTTGGCACAAATTCCGGTTTTACGCCTTGGGAACCGGAAGCCACAGAAACATACTGAAGACAGAACTTGCAAAAAAAAAAAAAAAGCAAACCCAAAAACAAACCCAAAACCTCATGGGACAAAGACAGAGAAAAAACATTAGACAAAATTGAGTCAAAAAGGAAAGACTTTGTGAAGTATGTAAGGGATTAATCGCACCTTCTGACGAAATTTCTACATAGCATTGTCCCCTGTCCTCTCAACCCGCTATCACAGTTCTGTTCCAACCGGTGGCAAATCAACAATAGAATAAAAGCTTTAAAAGTATCTACATAACATAGGGGGCTTAAAACCTCCTGGTAAGTCTTAGAGGCATGAGCTCCAAGCCCGCCTGAGGATCTAGAAAACTACTTAATTTTATTTAGCAGTTGGGGATGTATCTTTGGACATTAATGCAACTCCTCCTTGCTGCAGGTCATCAGCCAGCAGCTAATTACTACAGAGACTTAGAAGGAAATTCTACAGAAGCAGAGAATTAAATTCTCCATGTGGCTGACTTATCTTGCTCCTTGATTCCTTCCCCTAAAGTACACAGAGTTGATGAAAAGCCAGGCGGGGTAGTTGCGGAAAACAGACCTGTGTTGGGCAGGATCAGGCAAATTACTGTCTAAACCAAAAACATATTTACTTTAACTGAGCTACCCAAACAAACCAGTCACTGAAGAGAAATCCAAGATCATACTCAAGATCCCGTTTCATTATATTACATGCAGAAGCTTATAGGGAGGGGCAAGGTTTATTTTGCTAACCTTCCTCTGTAAACTGTTTTTATTGACTCTACTGCCAATCCAGTTGCTACAATGTCATCGGCATTATGTCTACGTCCGCTAACTGTCAGCAATCCATCCATTTTTCCAACCACAAACACCAAACTGCCCTGAAAGATAAAAAGGCGTCAGAGTAACTTACATAAAGCAGGTATTCAAATGTCTTTGATGACTTGCTTATTTTATAACTATGGCTAGATCAATGGAATTTGTATAAAACACATTTTCTTTCTCTGTAAATTACATCATTTATGACTAAGCAGGAGAAGCATTCTAGCCACTCAGTGAGACATGACACTCCAACATGCATAGCAGAACTGCCATGCAAAAAGCTTCTTACACTTGGTTTTAGAAGAACTAGCAATCTAAAAAGGCACTGTAATGACAACATGCTGGACAAGTAAGGGTTCCTACAGGCTCAGGCAAACCCATTAACTCTCAACTATCTTATCCACAGCAAGCTATCCTTATACATACTCCTGTACCCAAATGCTTTTCTTTTAAACATTCAAGGCTATTAGGACGAACAAAAGAATGCAGCAATGCAAGCTCAAAAACTGTATTACGTACAGGTCCAACAAACCCCAGCAAGCCGGAACGGACAAATGGCACATCACCCACTGGAGAGCCAGCCGAGTTCACAGGGATAACCTGAAACAGAAGGGAGGACATTGGAGGCAAAATGGATTTGCCTGAGGATAAAAAAAACATTCCCCACATCAAGAATTGCACTATATGCGAGTGAAGCGATGAGGAGAAGGGGAGGGAATCCTTGGTACAGTCATCATTTTAGCACTGTGGGAGACCTTTATGAAAGGGGAACACGGAATATATCTAACAGTAATGAGTTTTTCAGGGTATCTTTTTAAAGATAACATTAACATTTAAGTTACAAAACCAAGCGATTATACAAGTCTATCAGTTCCACATAGGAAACAGGGAAAGAAAGTTGAATTCTACTACACATACCTCAAATGTATTCTTTGTCACCCCTGCCAGCCCGTAATACATCATTCCTCCTGCTCTGGAGCTAACACAGATTTCACCAATCTCATCTGTTTTACAGAGCTGAGGTGGTCCATCAGGTTTCACTATACACATCATTCCTAGGACAAATCACGCACTGTTAAAATAGTCCCCAAGATTTGCCTTGCGTAAGAACTGACGCATTTAACTGTGACAGGTACGACAACACAGTATGGGGACTGCCTAACTTCCCCCGACACCAAGGCTGAATATGGGAGAGAACACTGACCAGTTCAGAAAACTGTTCAGAAAACCAGTTCAGAAAACATTCCAGACCATTTGCAAAAAGATCTTATAGGGGACTTCTGCACATTTTTACCTCCTGGCATCACATGGCCAACATCCTGGACAGTGAGAGCAGAGTTTTTATCTTCAGTGTTGACACGAATCACACCAAAACTCAGCCCATTCATGGACAGGATGGCTCTTCCAGGCAAAGGTGCCCCGGGGACCCCAGGCCTTTGAAGGACACAAAATCAATACACTAAATCAGGCATACAGGCCATTATTTGACCCGGATTAAGATACTGCAGCAAGAGAAATATGCGTATTTCGGTGTCTCTTCTTTGCATAACAAATTTTAAGGTATGAGATGGCAGTAGAGATTGCCTCTCAGAAGAGCCACGCTGATCAGTAAGAAACCGTATTCTTGGGCAAGTGCAACTCTTCTTCCAGCTGTTTAGCTTACCCAGTGTTAAACACCAGCTCCCGAGCCAGCTGACTACAGGGCTATTTATTACAGAAGGCAGCAATGGACAGAAACAGACTGTGAAAATGACTGTCCAAAGTGGTATCAAATTTAATCTCAGATTCAAGAATACCACTCTGTGTAAATCAAGAGTAGGAAAAAGCAGTGCACAGGTCTCGCAGGTGCTGTTGAGCTGTCACACATCTTGGAGAGAAAAAAAACACTCGTATCTTTGGAGTAATGTTTAACAACTTAGCTACTTGAATACCTGAGCACACACAGTAAATGTCAGTGGAGCTTATTACATGCTTAAGTCAACTATGACCAACTGATGTGTGAACAAACCTCAGCCTGGATCACTTAATCTAGCAAATAGACTGCAATGCTGTACGCCCATTACCTCCGTATTGCAATAGTCATCGCTTCTGGAGATGTGGCACATGGACAAATTGCCTCTGGTTTAAGCCCATGGCTCTGAAACAAGCTCAGAAAGGCATCGCATGAGGAAACAGACCCTGGAAAGAAAGAAAATATGCCACTATGACTTCACATAATTTGGTTTTAAAGACTGGCTGTAAAATAATCTAGAAATAAGTGCAGTGTATTTGCAAAGTATATATACTATGTCACTTTTAAAAACTCCAGGTAGCATCTTCCAAGATACCAGCCACAAAGGAGCTTAAGTGCCTACTTGGGAAAAGGCATGTTCTCTTTGAACAAGTCTGCTTTTCTCCCCCAATTTGCTTCAGAGTTGTTGCATGCTCACAGTACAACAACAGGCTTAAACTACTTTCCAAACCTTCAGCAATTAGTACACATATGTAGGGTCTGTTTCCATGCAGCATGCATAATCAAAACGTGACTAATGGTATTCCAAGCGCCCCTTCCAGTTGGTGCCATCTAGACAAATATTCTTTAAGCCTTTTCACTAACAGCATTCCTTGCAGATTTTTCTGGGGATTTTTTTCCCCTTCAAAGTTCTTAAAAGCCTTTACCTTAACCCCCTGTGAGCAATTTAAACCAATCTCGCTGTCTACCAGAATTCTGTTTTACACACAGGAGCTCCCCATTCAACCCTCCTGTTTCTTACTTTGCAGCATCTTTCGCATCTCATACTCAAAGGATGAAAGCACAGAGAACGCCCTGCCCTAGTGCTAATGCACCACAATTCACAACTGTGTTATTAGACAGCTCCCCTAACTGAAATCTTCTCAGAAGTATCTACAAAAGGACTTAAGCTTGATCCTGTGAGACAGCTAGCTGAGAAACCTCTCTCCTGAAAGCAGCAGGATGTGCATACTCACAAGGATTTGCACCATCAGTTACAATCAGCATGCGTAGAGAACTCAAACTGACGTCTCTTTGGTCTCGATGGGCCATCATGGCCCAGTGCAAGTCTCGACACTTGACTAAAGCAACTTTTGCTGCAAATCAACACAAAAAAAAAAGTACCATATAAGGACAAATAAAAGATTTCCAGGAGTCATTTTCATAGGAATACACAATCCAACACTCCCAAATGAGAAATTCTCACTAAAGCAGGCAAACCTTAATTAACTGACCCTGCAGTAACAGCAAACCCTAACACACAATAGCATCTGCTGCGTCCATTTGCCCACCACCTAAGCCAGGGTCTGTCACTATTGCAGCTTCTCCTCCAAAATGCATAAATCATTATCACCATCTGAATGTCCTCGGTGAGGACTGGGGATCAATGGATCTCGCTGCGCTCAACTATTTTCTTGGTTTCATGGAAGGCAGCGGCTTCAACTACACAGGTCATGAGGTCCTCATCAAGTTCACCGACATCCACATAGCATTAGGACTTGGTGCATATTTAGAAATAAATTAGAGTTTTGGCCCTTGTGATTTGTCACAGAATAGGAAGAAGACAGGTTCTAAAGCATTTGAGATTTTAATGCCTCTCACTCATTTATCCTGAGAACTTCAAGCTCAAGTGGTGGAACATACACAGTTACCTTTGTGGGCATGAACTCTCTGCACCCATGAGAGTGGACAGGTTTTCATCACAGAATAGGGCACACTGATAGTATGCAGTTTGTTCATTACATTCTGAAAAGTAGAAAAAGATTTTTAGAAAAGGGCTCACAAAACCTATTATGAAGCAGAAATAGGAGTCACCCTCACTCCCTATTAACCCCTATCCCACCATGAATTCACGTAAGTTTACTGACGATGCTTCTACACTCCCTCCAGAGAATTGCCTATGTAGCAGGGAGAGAAATGGTTGACTTAATAGGTAATGGTCCTCAACCATCTCCTCAAATGCTGCAATTATAAAGAGTTAGGAAATGCTTCAGAAAGTCCTTACAGGCTTAACTCACCGTTAGAATGCCATGCCACAACCCTGCATCCTTCTTAAAATCCAAAACATTCACTATTGTTTCACCTGGAAAAAGAAAGTTGTAGTTTTGAAGTGAAATGTGCCAGGACAGCTGTGACCATTATTTATGCTAGAATCTGTGTACATTTGAGTCTGTCAGATCTGCTCCAAGAAGTACACATGCAGCAAGCCAAGTTCAGAGCCTTGTTTGTCTGATTATACGTTTTACTAGTCAGAGCTCCTTGTTATGCAAAATAACACAACTGAATGTCAATTTAAGATGCGGAATATATCCCAGAAAGTTGCAAGAAAATTACATTCCAGCCTGTAATGTACATCAGTAGAACAGAAAGGGTCTTAACCTCATTATGCATGAGCAGTAGCAGGGGAAGAGAGTCGAGAACATCATTCAAGCATTGACTCCCAGAAGCAACGGAAATTAAAGTGATGGCTTCCAAAAGACAAACTCTGCATTTTAAAGTGCCATGACATACAGCTCTAAAAATAAAGTTTCAGTCATGGATATATAAATTAGCCTGACTTTCAAGGTAGACCAGACTAAAACCATATCCTGCAGCAGAACTCTCTGTACTCCCACCAGCAATTTCCAATCTCCACTTCCAGGTTAGCCAAAAAGCCTCGTGCAACTAGTACAGAACCAGTTTATGCAAGAGGTGCTTTGATATTTACACACACTATCAAGAACAAAAGTTTGGAAAGACATTTTAATGGGTGATCAGTACAGTGAGAGGGAGACTCAAGCTTGCTGGAAAATGCTCCACTTCTGATTCATCTGCTCTCCTTCTGATTCATCAGAGCAGACCTGTTAACTTTCTATACATGATGCAAATCCCACTTTTTATTCCTCTTCACTATGGCAATGAAAACAATGTCGTTTTGGATGGAAAAGATTACAGACAGTCTTCACTTTCGGAGGAGAATCAATCTGTACTTTTTTGTCTTCTTTTTTTTAAGTAGATACTATTGTGTATTTGTTACTCATAGACAGCTGTTAAAAATATGAGAGGCAACCACTGAAAATGATGTCGCTGAACCTTCATTCCTTTGATGTTTTTGTGACATCACCTACCTTCAGAATAGTTGCAGGCCTGAGACAAGGCTTGACAGTGAGACAGCATGGCAATCCGAGACACTGTAACACCCATAACACTGCCCTCTTTGCTTGTCTTATACTACAGAAGAGAAAAAAGAAGCCAGGGTGTGACTCTAGATCCCACATATGGAGGATATTAAATCACAGAACCCGTATTAAATAAACTTTTGCTCCTCTAAAGCTGCCGAGACATACTTGAAGAAGTACCTGCTTGTAGAAAGGTATCAGCAAGGTTCACTACCGAAAAGATGGTTTTCAGGTAGCAAACATGTTCCGGTAACTCCAGAGAGATACGCGATAAAGATGACAACTGAATGAGTTTGTGTTTATTTCATTGTTACTACTTCTCACAACATCTCCTCCTGCTCCCGTAAGTAAACTGAAAGGCCTATTTGTAGTTTTAGAATGGCCAAATTACAGAATCATTAAGGTTGGAAAGGACCTCTGAGATCATCAAGTCAAACCATTAATCCAGCGCCACCATGTCCCCTAAACCATGTCCCAAAGCGCCATATTCACACATTTTTTGAATATTTCCAGTGATGGTGACTCCACCACCTCCCTGGACAGCCTGTGCCAATGCCTGACCACTCTTTCAGTGAAGAAATTCTTCCTGATATCCAGCCTAAACCTCCCCTGGCCCAACTTGAGGCCATTTCCTCTCGTCCTATCGCTGGTTACTTGGGAGAAGACGACTAACCCCCACCTCACCACAACCCCCCTTCAGGTAGCTGTAGAGAGCAATGAGAGCTCCCCTCAGCCTCCTCTTCTCCAGACTGAACACCCCCAGTTCCCTCAGCCGCTCTTCATCAGACTTGTGCTCCAGACCCCTCCCCAGCTCCGTTGTCCTTCTCTGGACACGCTCCAGCACCTCAACGTCCTTCGTGTCGTGAGGGGCCCAATAATTACTGTTACTACTTAAACCAATGCAGTTCCTAGAAGTTGTCTTACTGAGGTGTACAAACAAAAACAACATCTGCCAGGAAGAACAGAAAATTCAAAATGCTGTTGGCTTAAGGAGTTTCAGAAATCCGTGTTATCAAGTACACTATCTCAGAGAGCTCAGTTGCCTCAATTACTAGCTTTCTGGAACTAGAAGAGTGTTCTCCATTTTGGGGAGCGCTCAAGCCCACAAAGGTATTCAAAACTAAAATAAGCTTCACAGCAGGCTGTACACAGTGAAAGACTTGTTTCAGTGGCTAGAAACTGGAAAGTTTAAGGTAGTGAGGTGAAAGTATTCTCTCTCTGGTGACTAGAACATTAAATTCAGCTCACAGAAACTACTGTCTATTCCCCATTCACTACTTACCTCAATATATGCTGGCTCAGTTCCTGCAGCTGAGATGTTGGGCTGCCAGTCCTTAGGAGATTTGGAGAGATATTTAGAATCTGTCACAACCCATTTGAGTCTGGGCCAACCTAGAGCCAAAATTAAAGTGGAATATTAATATCAGTTTATTGAGGGATTTATATTCTGCAAGAACACACTAAAACCCCATCATTTGTCCAAGTTCAGTTACACAAGCAAAATACCAAGCCAAGCCAAGCTACTAGCCAGAAGGTTCATATTGTTTCTCATCAGGGAGTTCAGTGGGCAACAAGGCACTTCCTCTACTCAGGAAAGATCCCTGCAGTATTTCTAAATATAGCTTGTTGTATCATTAATGAAACTGCTTTTGAACCTGCCAAATGCCACAGGATCTGAGGACAGCCCTGGCTTGTAAGATGGATTCATCGTGACTTCCGGAACAACAAACCAATTCTGTCAGGCACATGGATCAGTCTACACCACATGCATAAAACCTACAACATTTAAGTGATGCTATCGGAAAAGTTGCTCACTTTGCCCCCTCCAAATGCATTCAGACTTCCGACAACTATTTTCAGACAGTTCAGCTATAGCAGAAGTGCAATCAAAAGCAAGTATACAACCAATCTAACCTTTAAACTGCACAATTTCTCCATTTTGAGTTTTCGGAAGTCCTTTCAGACAAACTTCAGTGGTGAGGGCCAAAGCAATACCGCAGCTTCCCAGCAGAAAACCGATCTGCTGACCACCAGCATCCTGAGGGAAGAGGGGGGGAAAAAAGTCATTCCTGTTTAAAGATGACATAAGTCAACTTTGCCCTTACCAAAATCTACGGTCTGGTAATGCTCTGGTAACTGCATGGTAACATTATGGATCCCATTGGGAGGAAAAAGAAGAAACAACCCATGCCTACAAACCCTCTTTCCTTTGGTTTGCCCTTCTCTGACATCCAATGTCTGGCAATGGTTTGAAACTCAAATGACAACCACTGTCTGGCAGGGATGAATACAACAGCTTCTAAGCTTACATAATGACATGTTTTGGAAGATGATATATACCAAGCACAAAGGCTTGCTGGGTGTAAATGGAGACATACCTACAAGCCAATAAAAGTCCACAGGAAAATGATAAGCCATCCAAAAAATGCAGAAGGGCTACTTAATCTTCTGCATACCAAGTCTGCTCTTTTCAATTCATTTTGTTAAAAAGTGAAATGATTCTGTAACTGAGGGCAGACTGCAGGGAAATTTGGTGATTCTCAAAGGGAACTCTTTATACATAAAAGAAGTATTACACCGGCAAGACTAAAATGCGTTGGATGTGAAATCCACAGAAAACAAGTGCTCATGCCCAGCATCTAGGCATCGAGCACACACCATTTATTTTCATTAAGGGAAGCCCAGTAGCTTCAAAGAGGAATCATGAGGCAAAAAAAGCAAAACTTATAATTACACTGAAATAACAAGGCCTCTCCTTCCCCAGGAACTAATTTCTATTGCACAATGATAAAAACACTGAAATGAGGTAGCTCACTAAGAAATCTGACTGAGAGAAGTTTTAATTTTGTATTTGGTTGCTATAGCAGTTGTCACGCTGCAGACAAATGAAAGCACAGCTCTGTGACTCCCATAGTATCACCAGACTAGCTTACCATTTCATTACCACCTCTCTTGCAATATGTTTGCCATTAGCCTGTTGCTTTTGATTCCTCTTAATGAAATCTAAAGTTTTAGACAGTTCTTGACATGGCAATAATATGGCAATACTGCAAAAATTCTGGTAAGGGTAAAGAAAACACTTCGTTGAGCAAATAATTTACAAAAAGTGCCTTGAAGTCTTCAGAAATACTTAGCACCTTCAGCCTCCAGCGAAGTCAAAAGACTGGCCGATACTAAGCATGGCTGGAAATGAGACCCCCTTCACATCGATCAGAGGGCAGGTTCCCAATATTGTCTGTACCATGTAAATTATTTGCAATAACAGAACGAAGATCACAGCATTTAGGCGAATCGACCATTTCCAGCTACTCAGCACAGCTCTCTGGTCAATACGTTTTTCCATTTTTAAACAGCTATTCCAGGTTCACAAAGGTCTTGCACACTGCGCTGACACAGAGCTGCTAAGGCAGCAGCTGGATGCCGTGAAACATTTTCAGAGGTTGATGGTCTGACTTGGTTTTCATCCCACATCAGCCTATCACTCCTCTAAGTTCCATCAACGTTACCTTTCTGGTAAGAGGTACCTCTATAGGCACTGGTATGACTTCAGCTAGGAGACAGCCGTAAAATGCCACCATAAACATGACTGGGTCATTGTTGGGATAAACAAGGGCTACCTACAAGTCACAAAAACATTTTGTTAGTTGAAATACAAGGAAAAATTGCAAATTTCAGATCTATAGTGACTAGAAGTCAGAAAATGTTGTTATTTCACATTCTACCACAGCATTTTTCACACGGCACCTTCAAGCACTCTTTCTTCCACGGAATACCTGGTATTTGCATGAGTTCCTCATGCAGTAATTCCCTGTGTGCCCATACACATGAAGATGCACGCACAGCCAAAGCACAGATCTAAAACTCTGTATTTCTCTAAGAGGTGCAATGCTCTTCCTTAAATGTATTTCAAAGTCCAGAGCCATGAAGTTGCTTAGAGAGCAGCCAGCAGGACTGAAAAAAATCGCAGAAGTTTCCTTCCCAAATAGCCTGTCCCTGGGATAAGAGTCTCGCTATTAAAAGAATCAGATTATAGTGTCTGTGGTAAGTTACAGCCCCCCAAAACCCTCTTTTTATTTCAGAGGGAGAACCAGACAGTCCCAAACTCATTACCCTATCTCCAGGTTTTAACACGGGTTCATTTTTGGTCCCCAGTTTATTAAGCAGTGTGTAGGCCAGCTTGAGACTTCTGCTCCACAATTTGCCTAGAACACAAAGAAGAGAGACTTGCACAACTCTAAATCAACCCAGCATACAAGAGAGTATTTCAATTCTTGACTGCTTTTACCGTCTACAGTCCCGACCTCTGTTTCAGTTACACCGTTTTGTCTACAGAAGCTCTCAAATCCCAAGAAGGTATTTGCAACCACATGAAGACCAGCAACCCTGTGTTCTATCCACTACTGCTCTTTTGGAGCAGTTTAGCAATGGAAGCCAGGGCTCAACTCACCATACGTGAGGGTATAAACTGGTTTTCCTGTAACATCCAGTGCTGTCAGACAGGGGCATTTAGCTTGTGTGGTTCCCCAACGCTGCAGTGCTGCTTCTAAGGCAGGAGGCCAGTTGCAAACAACTCCCAGGGGTTCTCCCTTCACAGGTGTCATCTGGCGTCCCTCTGGCTTGGGCTGATTTGGGTCAGGCTGTGGAACTGAAGAAAATTCAATAATGTTTCCAGTTCATCTTTGCCCATTTGTTACCAGACAGTTAGGCTGGAAAGACACACTGAAAACAAATGCTCTTCCTCATCGCCATTAGGTTTAACGAGTGCATCACATTTCATTTCCTAAGGAAGCCCTGCACCAAGCAAAACATCATCATGAACATAAGTGTCCTCCTGAGGTGCTAATAGGAGGTATTCAATTCAACAGTGAAGAAGGTAACTGGAGAAAAAAAAAAACAATCTTACAAAATAAGGTTGTAATGAAATAACCAGTAAAGACAATCCCTTTTGGGAAATTAAAGTAGCCTAAGCAAATGCAGGTGTTTTAAAAATCTATTTAAATATTTTTCTTAATAAGTTTTAGTTATTGTAAGAAGTTTAGTGATGAAGAGGCCACTCAAAGCACAGTGAAATTACTTCAAACATTGGTTTTGTATCAGACCACTCATGAAGGCTACTGCTAGCTGCAAATAGCGCATCATTCTGAGTCAACTTCAAAAACAACGGCATAAATAAATTCAGCACTTGGCACGTCTGTGTACTTATAAAAAATGATTAATAAAAAACATTAATTGGTGCTATTACCTTCCACAATTTCTTCGAAATCATCCACAAAAAATTCTTTCAATGGTGGCCTTTTGGGTCTTTTCAAGGTGTTAAGCAACTGCTGAATTTTCGTGGAGACTCTGCTACTCACAGGAACACCTGGAGGGAAAGATTTTGTCTAACAGAAGTGTTCCTCGTCTCTATTAACATTTATATCCCCCCTCTTTCCACCAGAGGATAATTCTCTTGGTGTGCCCACTCATTCAACCACTGCCTTCCGTTATTAAAGGTTGTGCCAGTGCAGGACAACATTAGTAAGCATTATATCAGTTCTGTATTAACCCGGTGGTCAGAAAATGCTAGTAACAGAAATCTGTTTTCAAAGCATTTACTCCCTTCCAAAGGCTGATTTCCAGCTGTCTCTAACACACTGCACTTGCTGTACAACACAGCCTACAGATCTGCGCCTGCCTGCGGTATCGACAAACTGCAGTGCAAGGCTGCCAGCAGAGGGAGGACGCAACGAGAGCAGAAGCATTAACACTACCCCTCTGCGCAAAGATTTATGCCAACCAGCTTAGAGTGAGTCTTATCAACTTCATGGGAGCTTAATTATAGTTAAGAATTACATTATTTCGTTCATCTTACCTTTCCTTTTGGGGATTCTAGGACAAAAGCTTTTAAAAACAATTAGCCTACCTATGCATTTGTAATTTTTTTCCCTAAAAAGTGATAGAGAAGGGAAAAGCCTATTATCTCTCCCATGATTTTCTCCATCTCAGTACATAGCAGATAATTGCTGCAGCAGGGGAATGTGTTAACGCCAGCGTAGGAATGTGTTAATGCTAATGCCATAACCATTACAAATTTGCGAAGTGCTTAAAAGGGATAAACTTAAGTCACATGACTTGTTCTCCCAGCTCAAGTCCTTAACACCATTCTAATTTCTGGGTACTCTGAGAGCTTCCATACCATCAGCAGTATCCATGAGGCTAGATCGATTAGATCCCTTGTGCATGCCTTTCACGATCCCTGAAGGAGGAAGGTCAATCGCTGCTGGGCGTGCTGAGGAAGAGGAGGTAGTTGCTGTGACATCTGGAGGAACTGAGAAATTTTCTACAAAAAGGGAGAAAATTGAGATGGCAATTAACATATACCTTTTATCATCAGATGGAACAAGCAAAGTGTTAGTTACCTGTTACCAACAATATTAAGAATTTAATGGGTTGAATGTGTGGGAGCTCTTATTAATGCTAAACACACCGCTTCCTAAATATTAAGTAGCTCTAGGAGGTGCACATTATCTTTTCTGGAAAACAGAAAGCAAAGGCACAAGATGAGTGGCTTTGTCCGTGTCAGGAAAGTGGTTCACGAAAACAGAATTGCTGTTCTTGGTTTCTAACCTTCAAGCCAAGCTAAATATCTTGACCTTCAGCACTGTAAAAAAAAAAAAAAAAAAAAAAAAAAATTTTTTTTTGAGATCCACATGAGCTCTGAAATATTCAAAGCCCAGAACAAAAACCTACATCACCTATGCAGTAATCTCTCTTGCTAGAATTATGCTATTTAACCTTTTTGTCAGTAAGGGCTTTCTAAAACAAAACACGCGGTAGGCTATTGACTAAAGCAGATCAGCAAAAAATCATGTTTGGTTTAAATTTCTTCCAGTTCGGTGGCTAAACATTATGAGCCTGCCCAGCAGTTAAATACTAAACTTAAAATCTAATGAATAGAGAGAGCTGGGTCTTACTTTTGCTTTAAATTGCAAGACACCGTTCTGCTTTTCATGAGTTTGTAAGCTTCAAAACGGCAAGTAACTCTGCATACTTCAGTAATTCTCTCATTAACTTTCTCTTAAATAAGCAATTGTGCTTACACAGGATTTCTTTACACAACACAGTAGGTTAAATCATCTGATAGGGCAAGAATATTCTATTCTGGTTTAATAGAACCAGCAACTGTTGCTTACGAAGGAAAAAAGCCAACAATTTCGAAACTATATGTTGGCTTGCACAGAGACAGTCTGAAGGAAGTCAGATACTGAATAATTCCCACAGAAAGGTTTTTGCAGTTCATTGTGCCTCTCTTTCTAAGGAGAGAAAAAAAAAAATCCATTTCCGCATACCTTTGGAAATACGATGGCAAGGAATATTTCTCATTTATTGAGCTTCTAAGATCACTAGGAAGGACCTAGATTTTGTACAACTCCAAACATTTGCAGGACTTTTTATTGCTCTCTCCAAAGAGATGTATAAAATTGCGTATGTGAGAGTTCCTATTAATTTAAATTAGGTGTTAGCACAGGATGAATGTGGCATCTACATGGCAAATACAACTCCAACAAAGATTTAAAACTTCTATTTTGCATAAAATACTAATTCTATTAGACAGTAGTTTTTCTGTAAGTAAAAAGCTAGATTACCTTAATTCATTACAAAAGGTAACATGGCTTTCTGTATGCTCCAATTAAAAACAGCCTCTCTGCTTCAAAGACATGTTAATTATATCGACTACATTTTATGGGCAATTTCCCCAGTTCTCCGTTTCAGAAAACAACTTGCATTCCAGCAAATGAACAAACAAAAATAACAGCAATAAAAAAAATGGTAAGTGAAACAGTTAAAACCACCAGCACTTCTATGCACTGCTTGCCCCAAACCAGTTAAGCAAAAGCAGAGAGCACACAAAATACAGACATCTCCTAAGATGCAGTCATATCCTTAACAGCAGATTAAAAAAGACAAACATACACAGAGCAAAAACAAACTTTGCAATTTCAAACAGAAGCATCAGCAGCAAGGAGCACCTCAGAGCCTCAAAAAACTGAGCCTGGGGTATCCAGATCTGTAGATTTTGCTCCGTCTTCTCAACACCTGGATGCTCTGATTATTTCTCAGACCAGTCATGAAAGATCTGTGCTAAATCTTTACTCTGCTGTAACAATTTTTTTTTTTCCCAATGACACGCTCGTTTGTTCACATACATGGCTGGTTTTGGTCCTTTTTCTTTTCTTTCTCTTTTTTTTATATCTACCACAAACAAGAAACCATTAGGGCTTATAGCAAAATGAGAATGTTAAAACAGAGCATTTCCCCCACACAATAGGCAAAGACACCCCTGTGGTATTCATCAGGACACAGATGCCAAACGCTACTTGCATACGGTAGCTTTGTACACACAGTAGATTCAAATAGCCGTAGACATAAGCAACACAGTATACAGAAAGAAAGTTGTGCCTATGGATCCTGTCAATACTGTCATCACACCCTGGAGTCTTTTCTACTTCAGTAAGCTGCTGCTCCCCACTTCCCCTTTTTCAACCAACTCAATATTCTGAAATTCTCAAGGGAAAAAAAAAAAATCGTGGTGGTGCAACTCCAACAAATCCTAGCAAGTTCCATCAAAACTAACTAAACTCTTGATCCGAATTTCCATTACGGAATGGTCAACTCCAGCTTTATTAATACAGTCTGAACTTGAAGCAATTTTTCTGTTCATACCCAGCTCCTACCTATTCGAGTATTGGCAAATACATCAGCTAGTGACCCACTGGTCCCTTTGCCTTCTCCATGGGAAAGTGTAGAAGATGCTGATGAAGATGTGGATGACCCCTGAATAGATCGGTTGATCCAAGACTCAGCATTCTGTAAGCTCTGATGCAATGCAGCAGAAAGAGCAGCTTGGCGCCTTAGCGACCCCTCATCCTCGGATGCGGAAGACGTGTCTGTGTGGAAGCAGAAAAGAAAATCTAGCTGCTTCGGGAAAGGCACATCGCACTGAACACGCTCTCTTTCCAATTCACGTATCAATGGCACAGGCTTGTAACATGAAGATCTTTTTCACAGGCTGCGTCAAACAAGGTTACATTGGCCAAAACAAAGTTTAATAGCAGACATCTCCAATGTGAACACATGTACCCCCGGTGTTCTGCCCCTGTTTAAAGCACACAAAAGATTCACCTCCTCAGGCAAGTATCCTTTCCCCGGGTTCTCCAAGTTTATTGGCTTATCTCACTACTTTTCCATTCACATTCTATAATACCAGATGCTGTGTTGCCTAACTTTGCTAATTCTGAAATGGAAAGTGAGGGGTCAGTATCACTGTCAGAACTGAAAATTCACAGGAACAAAGCAGAACGCAGGCACTGGGAAACAAATGTGCCAAGGCCACATGCAGAAAATGCTTTTGTCTGGTATTCTAAATGGGTCCCTTTCAAAATAAAAAACAAAAAAACCCACCCCGAAACAAAACAGAGAAAACTACAACAAGGAACTGCATCCTGTGTTTCCAAGAGAACAGATACATTGTCTATCCTGGAGTTGTGAACTATTTATTTATCACAAAGAAAGCACTCATTACTTGGTATCTTAAGTTGTACCGTGCTACATACGAACATTCAGTTAGAGTTTGGCCTAAAATTTAGGTGTTCGTCAAAGCGATTGCCTGTCTATACTCTAGTTGTAAATCGAACTATTAAATCTTATTCTACCTACTTGCCAAAGTAAAACGCAGTCATAGGCTGAAGAAAAGGACTGTAGTCCTGAACAAGTTAGTACAAAGCTGAGACCCAAGCAGACACCAGGAACATGCATTAGCCCCCAGTAGAAAGGAAAACAAAAAAAGGAAGTGTGAAGAAAAAAGGAGGCAAGAGAATAAGGATGAGTGAAGTGGCCTAGCAGAGCAGTTTCAGAGAAATATGAATTCACAATGAGGTATGAATTCGTAAACTTCAGATGATTTCATCAATCCAAATGACTGTGATGCTTCTGCGCAATGAGAGACAACATAAAAGTCGCTGCCGAAAATTACACATATTTGTCTTAAAGCCAGTGCATATAGCTGCTTGAAAACAGAGAGGTTTATTAGTATCTGATGCACATGCACCATAACAGACACCACATTATCCAAGGTATTTTGCCACAGCCTTTACATGGGAGGGCTTAGGAAGGAAAAGTCCTGCAAGTCAGGGAATCCCACAGGACCCCTTCCAAGGTCCTTGCCCAGAAATGTACATTGCTGCAAATCCTCTTGCTGTATGTTGAGCATTAAACCTTAACAAAATCAAAACATGAATTATGCAACTGAAATAGGTGTGAGGGAAGCAAAAGAAGAAGCCTCAGTCCAGAAAGCCTGCTTGGCTCTTGCCAACTGATTCTTTAAAAGCTGCCAGAAGAGGAGTCATTTTCACGGCCCTAAGAGCAGCTCCACGAACACAAGCAGCTGCTCTAATGTAGAAGGGAGCTACAGGAGCAACAGACTACCTACAGATGTTCGGAAGAGCTTGAATATTTTGACAATTGCAGCCTCTTGATTTGGAAACTGTTACTAATGCATACCTTAACATCCACACAGACACGCACACTGCTAAGAACCTAACCTGGGGGAGTGCAGGCATCAGCTGGAGATTGAACAAACGTAGACCGTCTTTTCGTTGGCATGGGCAGGGCCATCTTCTGTTCTTTGTGTTTTGCCAGTGCTGCTTGAACTGCTTCTGTGTGGATATCTGCAAAATGGAAGTTCATATACTCAGTTTTGCAAGAGTAGAGGAGGAAGAAAAACACACAAGGCTTACACATGTGCAACTACTGCTAGCCGTCTATATTTATGCAATCCCCCATCTTGCAGTACCTTCCCAAACAACTACATTTTGCCATCTCATGAGTAACATTTCCTTTTTTTTTTTTTTTTTTAAAAACAGGGAAACTAACTGAGGTTTCTAAAGTTAACAAGCCATGCAGCCCGGCCAGGTTTTTTAGTCTGGAATCCTCTGGATAATTAATTATATTCTTGTGTGCCTAGCAACTTTTATAGAAAGTCCCCTCAACCAAAGATTATCCTAAAATATGCTCATACATAATTTAAAATATGCATATAAGCTAACAGTGCATACAGCCCCAGGTGCAACTCTGGTCTATAAACTGACAAATTCGGAGCCAGTTGTCTCATTTAGGAAAAACCTTATGTTCAAAAACCTGAACGGATGCAGATTTCATGTGAATCTTGAAAGTTACTAACTGCGGCTGGAAATACATGCTGATTAGTAACCAAAACAGGCTAGGACATGAGGCTTTGGTCCCCCTGCAAACATCCAGAACTCTTTAAAGGAAGACACATCACTGGTGATGAGAAGACAACTTATTAAAATACTACGTTGACAAGGGAGAGGTCATCTACATTGGTTTCTCAGATGAATGTATTTTAATTATGTTTTTCCCAAAACCAGAAAACTAGGCTTTTCTAAGTGCTTTATGAAATGGTGCTATAAGATAGCAGTGTTACTGGAGAAGGTATATTTGATACACTTCATTTTCCCCTGTCGAGAAGAAAACTTAAATCTTGTTAATCCAAAATGAAAAGCAGAACCAGGTGGAAACAAAAAATAGGTGCCGCCACCTTCTCCTTTCCTTAAGTGGAGAAGGAAATCAGCAGAGCGATAGCCAGCCATTTCTGCTGCTCTTTGGAAGTACCGTAAGCACAGATAGAGAAAGCCAGTGCTCATTCTCCAAGCTCCTTCAGCAGATATGCACAACAATCACCAATTCCAGGAACAAATTATTAGTCATTTCACTGAATCTGGTTACCTACAGACATGGTTAAAATAGACTTTCCATTCTGTGAACGACATGCATTGAATGGTTGCATTCAAGCCAGAAAAGTCAAGGTGGCAAAATGTTATTTGCTGCTTCTACTCAGCATCAATCTTTCTGACTTGGCAGCTGCAGTCCTACAAGTCTGATGTTTCTTTACACAGAACCACCAAGGCAGGACTTGCCATCAGTGGACAAATAACAAGCTTCATTCCTTGAGAGGACACAGTGCATTATTCCTCATTAACAGGGATCCCAGGTGAACTCTTGCCCTTGCCCTTACCAGATCGATAGCGTTCATCTCTGGCTCCCCCTGAGCGAGCTCGGTGAAATTTGGATGAGGATGCGGATGATGCTGAGGCTGGAGTTGCAGATGGAACAGGCATCTGAGTTCTGGATTCCTTTTGTAATGCTGGATCAACCCCTGGAAAACAGTCCACAACTCTCAGAGCAGGAAATAAAAGTGTGGTCAAAAAAGGCTACTTTTATCTTTCACCATATAATTACAGGATTTCTTCTCCCACCCCCCACCCCCAAAGTGGATCTAATCAGTATATTAATACATTCATCCAATTATACCCTAATCAGTTAAAGATATACTCATCCCTTCTTTGACCTCAAAGTTTTCTCCAGCCTTTTTTTCTTTTTAAGAGGTTGTAAGACAGACAGACAATGAAGTAAGATAATTGACAGCAAATCTGAAGCAGGTAACAATACACCATTTCACATAATTTAAGCAACCTATCAGTGATAAAGGGAGATGGAGTCACCTTTAAAGAATTCATCACAAAATACAAAAGCAAAGATGATAAGATACACATAAATGTTGATAAATGAAATAGTAGACGAGGCAGGTAAGTCCTACACTTCCACACACTTAATAGGGCCATTTGCAATAAACTTCAATGTTTTCCGACTTAGTATCTGTATGGTTTGCTCCCTATTTTGCCCTGTTTCCAGTGGGAACAGGACTGCACCATACTCTCATTATTGCATTAAGACGGAAGAGAATTAGCAGTTTAACCTGTGGTAGAGCAATATATGTAAATTGCTTTAAGAGATCAGTCATTTACACCAGTCTCCGGGTAGACACCACTGCTATGGGCACAATGAGTAAACGGGTTTGACTGATGCAATAAGTCACTACCACAAATAAAGTTTGAGTTGTGAGGAAGAGCTAACCCATAGAAAAATGTATTGAGAAGCTGGGTTCATTACTCAGTGTTCCACTGACCAGTGTGCGTTATTGACAGGAAAATCAATAATGTACCAGCAGCAAGAGCCTTTGCTGTTCACGTCAATTAAAAAACCAACCAGACATCTAGCTGTCCAGGTTCTGGCTCCTTTCAGCGTGTCAAGAACTAAGTGGCTTTATCCTCCTGGAAAAGCATGTTTCTCCTATGAATACAGGGAGCTAAATAGATAATCTGATAAGAAACTATCATTTTACATAATTCAGCAAGGGACACTAGGAGCTGTTGCTACTGGAGTTTCAGTTCTAAAATGAATTGTGGGAGCTTTTTAAAAACGAAAGGTCATATAGCTGTAATTACCTTCAGGTTGTCACCTGAAGTCATGCGAAAACAAGAGCAATTGTGTCGTCTAAATATGCGCCGCTTATGAATTCTCACAAACTACCAAAGGATTAGAGAAATGAAGAGGAAACCACAAATCCTGGAGCCCAATTCCAGTTATACCACTTTCTTAGTGTGTGGTTGTAGGTAAACAGCTTAAGGCTAGTGCCTCAAGCTCAGGGAACTTACAATACCAGCAAATCGTACCTAACTAGTTACAGAAATCTCCAACCATTGCCTATACTTTCCAACATCCAAAAGAGCAGAATATTAATTGAACGTTACAGCAAACTAACTAGCCACTTAGCCCAGCATTATATGCTTTGGGAAAAAAAATCAAGAATACTGGGGCAATGCGCTCTTGTAAGAAGCTCTCTCTTAAACCCTAGCGTTATTATTCAGCCTGGGAACCTTTTCAAAACTTTTCACCTCTTACTCAAAGTTTTAGTAGTTCCATCTCCAATGTGAACATTTAATGGAGGCAAGCTACTGAGCTTATGTATTGATGATTCTTTAAACGATCACGCCAAAAAAATTAGAACCTTTGTAGAATTCTAGTTAAAAAGAACACATCCTGCTAGCCAGAAATCCTCAAACCATATTAGGGGGACAAACAACTATTCCCCATTTTCATTGGGGTTTTTTTGGATATCGAAACATATAACCCAGAGTTCTGTATTCGCTTATCAAAACATAACCATCACCAGAACAAAGATGCCAGCAGCACAGAAAGTAGAATGGAAAAGGAAAAGAGACTTCTGTGGTTTAGGTGCAAGATCTGGTAATCAGAAGACCTGGATTTCAGAGCAAGATTTTCAATTCAAAAATCTCAGTTTACCCACATCCACAAAAAGCAGTGTTTGTGTCCCCTTCCTGTCATTCTGGAACACATTTCATTGATAACTAGTTGAACATCTTTGTAGCGTATATTTGTCTTCATCAACATCAAGAGTTTTATTTCGATCCAAAGACAAGACAACTTCACAGACTGAGAAGAAAAGCTTAATGCTTTCTGATCATTTGAGTATTTACGAATTCAAGCACCCACTAGATGTCAGCAGCAGATTTAACACTATTTTAAATGAATTATTAAATTCATATTCAGTTCTCTCTTAGAAGTCTTGCAAAAGCATCTCAGCTGCTCTGTAGGGCATCACAAGGCAAACGTGACATTCCATTTACAAAGGGATCAAATGAGTCTGTAAGTGACATGACACACCAAGAGCAAGCTCTTCGTTTAAATATTTTGCTATGACATAATAACATGTTACAGTAGCCCAACAAAGCATTCAAGCACAGATGAGGGAAAAAGTGTATAGCTGCAGTAAATCACAAATGGTTATACAACAAAGCAACGTAAGTGAGCTAAGCCTGGCAGGTGATAGCTGACTTATTTAGCATTCCCTTTAGAATAATCCTGCTCTAGCTGCAGTTTCTGCTGGCAGGATCTGACTCTACAGACGCATGAAAAATAAATTATTTTAGATTTGCTTTTGAAGGATGCTATGGATTTTTGAATTGTCATTAGTTTTTAAGCAGAATTGAGTGCTTTGTGATCCCTGCATTTTGTTGAAGGAAAAGGTTCAATGATTTAGAGATTCAGAGATTTTTTTTGTCATAAAAAGATTTAGATTAAAAGAATTATAAGTATCATGTATGATCTACAAGGATAAATGTTTACATTACTAATAAGAACAGTAAGTGCTAGATTCATCTTACAGAAGAAAAGCAGCAGGCAAACCTGTTATTCTACTGGTTTTGCATACAGAATTGAACAGGAGCGCTAGTGTTAGACCGACTATTCCTTATAACAAGATGATTTTTTTCAAGCTACATGCCTGTAAAAACTCTGTAAATAACAAAGTCAAGTTTCTAGGGTTTAGAAGTCAGCCTGAACAGCGCTTCCAGAACGCAGGGGACAGCCTCGCTCAGCAGCAGGCATGGCTGCGTAACCTTAGTGTGATTGCTGCTGTCTTCCAGCGCTAAGGCTGAGAACTCTACCAGACTTAGGAGATTCAGAGACTTTTGCAGGAGTTACTAGCTAGATGGATCTTAATTCTGTCCTGTACAAGACATGAAGGGAGAATTCAGGTGCTCCACTGATTTAGTCCTGGAAATTATTTCAAAGATGGAGAAATTTATTTCCTAGAGTCAAGTGATAAGCTTTATTTGCAATTGTGATACCCCTCAGACTGAATACAGAAGAAAGTAATTCCCCATTTGTGGTGGCTGCAAGTCAGATCTTGTAAATGGGTGAAACTCTCTAAACAACACTAAGCTGGAGCGCGTGTGCATGATTTACAGGTTTAGACAAAGCTGTTCTATCACTGGTTACTATTCCACATTAGCTCCCATTTGAAATAATGTGATGCTGAAAGATTGGGGGGGGCGGAGAAGAAGAGTTCAGGGGGAGAAGAAAAAAAACCCAAACCCTTGCAAAACTTTACAGTAGAGTTCTGCTGGCTTATTGGCAGTCTACAACACAGAGGGTGGCAGGAAGGACTCTTCTGAGGCAGGAAATATACGACAGCCCACTGGGGAAGCAAAGAAGAAACACTTCCAAAGTGCCAGGGTTTCAAAGAAATTAAACACTGAAGTAACAGAACCTATAACGTCCCCACCTTGTGCTATACATGAATATACTTTGAAACACAAAGCAGAAAAAACAACAAAACATCCATTAACAGCTAAAATTCACGGATCAATCAAATTAGCTTTAAATGTTATCAAACTCAACAGGTTTACAAGCATATTACTCTTGTCTTCCAACACCTTTACCTGAGGTACCGGCATACAAAAACCACCGGATCACATTCATCTTGCCTTTTCAATTAAAAAAAAAAAAAAAAATTTCCAACATTCTCTTTGCTTGTTTAATTTTTTTTTCATCATCACGAGAATAGGAAACAGGAGCAAGAGCACTCCAGCAGCTACATAAAAAGGTTCTGACAGTGAATCAGTGCTTAATGAACATAATTTCCTTTACACATTAGCAGAGGAACCGAATGCATTATCTTAAATAGCAAGAAAAGGTACTCTGCCAACAGTCTGTGTGCAAGGGCTGCTAATTTTGGC
>NW_010556418.1:30406-32248 GCF_000687285.1 Phaethon lepturus | reverse complement strand
CATTCCTGCATCTGCATTGTTTGAGCTAAAAAGTTGTAAGTGCTCTTCCAGATTTGCAGCAACTAATATGGACAGGAGAGCTCTTTCTCTAGGCAGATGTTTGCCTGTAGTCTGCAGCAAAAAACTGGTTTCAAGGGGTGGCGAGTTATTATACCATCTCCTGGTAGCAGAGCAGTTCCTGTGTCCGTCCAAAAAGCGTTTTGCAAAAGAGCAAAAAATAGCATTGTATTGCACCTTTTAATAGGCATGAAAATATCTGGTCCTCGCAAATGACTCTGAGGGTTACTCAAAAATGCCAGCGTTAGTCCAATAAAAGCAACATCTCAAAGCACCGAGACCATCTCTTCATTTCCAAAGGGAGCTTACGGTTGAGCTACAGTTATACACATTCAGAGAGACACGAGGGACGAGGTGACAGCAGGGCAGCCTGCCTTTATTTTCAGAGGTGGTTAGTCAGCAGCGTAACCTGAAATAAGCATGCCTGTCCTCCCTGTTTTGGTTCGGGCAACAGTGAAGTAAATCAGCAGCATTACTTCACACGCACAGCCTGGGAAGCTGCTCAAAATACTTTCTTCAAAGCCTTTCTGTGCAGCAGCCAGCACGTAACAGAGGAGCAAGGACTCTGCTATCACAGCTCCATGGGCTCAGCAAGTTCCATTTACAAAAACGGCTGTTGCACCAGGAAAACATGTATCTTTAGGTAATTAACATTGTTGCCTTAACTCTAAAATAATGAGGCAAGCTGCCAGAGGCAACCTGAATGGAGCACAGATTTAGCAGGAAGAATCCCCCAAATTATAATGCTGGCATGCCCTGACATGTCATCATACCTACCTTCGTCTCACTTCACGTCTACGAAACGGAGACAATGCATTAGCTAACATCAGGAAGGTGCTTTGAGAAATGTAATGCGCTAAATGCCAGGAGTAAGTATTTTTTCGTTGTGTGGACTACATTATTTTTCTGCTCATTAACAAGGCGACCTGATTCTGAATCCCTCATGCGTGACTTCAGCAGGCTTTTTACAACAGGAGATTCCCAGATACAGGGGCAGCTGGATATAAGATACATAAAGAGCTGGAGGGCTGAGCCAGAACAGCAGTCAAAATGCCATCTTAATTGGTGACCTTCTAGCAGCCTGTGTCTCTTCCTGACCTTCGGCTCATTCTGCAGCCTTGAAAAGCATGACAATTAAAATAGCAGGGCCACAGGCAGTCTTGCCAAACACTTTTTTTTTTCCCCCCTCCTAATTAAACAGCATTTTCTGAAACAAACCAAACATGCGTGCACAGTGACAAGGCATGAGGGGCACAAGATCATGTCATCAGACCAAAAGCAACTTGTAGAGCTTCAGCCTCCACCGGACTCCAGGACAAAAGCAAGTCTGCCAAGAAGGCACCCGAACATACAAAATGAGCCCACGTTTCCTTCTAAGGCTCAAGATCTCCACCGGTACACACGCTGGACTGAGAGACTGTAAAACCTGCTTAACAAATATCTACTTACAAAGACCATAAGGAGGGATTAGTCATGTGTATTATTTTTTGGTTTCTTTAAGTACCAGAAGCAAATTTGATACAAAGGTAGCAACGAAGCCATCAGAGATTGCCCTCACATGCTGGTTCAGGGAGGCAGTCCTCCATACTCAGAGCGCGGTTTGTAACAAAACCTCTAATTTGAAGGCTAAAACCCAATTTTTGCTTCCCTTGCTACCTTCAGTACATTAGGTCAGAGCGAATACACTATCCTTCTGCGTATAAAGCACCCACTATGGCAGTAAGTCTTGGACAACAGAATGGGCACCAGCTTTAGTTGAATACGCAGGCAAAACAAAGTTGAGAA
>NW_010556418.1:0-30375 GCF_000687285.1 Phaethon lepturus | reverse complement strand
AATGCAACCATCAAGTGTTTTGGAGTGGCAGAGTCTAGAAGCTACCGCACGACAGTGGCAGAGTCCTTTTATGTTCCTGAAGAAATTACCTGACATGAACTGCTGTAATTTCAGCAGAAAAAAACCCTATACGATCTTTCTGCAATGGATGCGGTGCTGCTGGTCAATAAATGCACTTTTAGCCCTCACTCTTTTTTAGATTTTTTTTTGGCAGTAGTTCAGTCTTAGTAAATTACAGTAAGTCCAGTCACGACTGCCTGTCATATCCATTCAATCCCCAAACTACTCAGAGCCAGACACATTTGGTTTTAATGGTTAAGCATCTCAGCATATCAGTAGTGCAATTATTTTGGGTAAACTTCCCCATAATAATTATTAGGCATACTTTCAGCCATGTCCTTCAGTTTACAATTATATATAATTATCCTCCACACAAACAGCTCTACTGCTAAGGATCTTCAAACCAGAAGACACAGATGTAAACGAAGTACATGAATTCAGCTACTCTGGTAAAATAAACCAACAGATTATGAAAATTCTAATGTTTCTCCAACAAGGAATTAAGATGGCTGAAAGGAGGACACAGTACAGACCAACTCTGCAGTTAAGCCATTTTAAAGAAGGTTTCAAGAATGATTCTTGAGGACCTCACACTTCACAACTGATTCAAAGCCTTTGAGTTCTCAGCTGACAAGGGAGTAGGACGTGATTCATGTATGTGGGAGATAAGGACAGAGCATACAAAGTGTTGACACACACAGCACTCTACACAGACCCACCAAACTGCTCCGGAACTACCAGGAATCCCTGGAGTTGAATATGAACAAGCGAACTAGAGGCAAAATACTGCCCATGACTTCCCGGTAGCCATGTAGCCTCCGCAGTGTAATTATTAGATAGCTAAGGAAACACATATGAAACAGAATAGTTCAGAGTTGGCACTCCACAGCCATTCCACAGATCCCTTGAATGTCCAGGCTATGCAAAATTCTTATGGCAGCTGAAACAAGTACCTACCTTGGGTTTGTGGAACATATGGAGCCAGCAGCTTTGCTCTCTTCTTCTCATACCCCTTTTGTGTGATGTCCCCTAAAATCAAGGAAAGAAAACTCATTTAGCCATGTCCTCATTTTTCACTCTGAGGTCTGCTTGCTTTTCTTTTCAGTGACATGAAGGTTTCACCTGAACACAGCAATGCACATGCTGAAGAAAACCTGAACCCAAATATATGCGAGTACATTATGATTTCAAAGCCTCCGTATTACAGAACTTCTGTAGTTTCCCTTGGGATCAGAGATACACACTATATGGTATTTAAATGCAATAATTTGAATCAGAACAGCTATCTAAATGGAATATCAAAGCAATGAAAACCTAAAAAGGGAAACCTGGAGTGCATGAAAATATGCTGTAACCACAAAGCCAACTTAGGCTAACAAAATGGAATAATTTCCAAACAACAGGGCAAAGGGAAAGTGCAAATTCAGAGCCTCGTCTTAAACTAATCAAATTGAGACCAGCTTTTAGCAAAAAAAAGTGAGACCACTGCAGGAGTTGTTACAGCACCTCCAAAAACTAAGGCAAGGATGAACAGAGTCAACTTCTAGACTACTGTCCAGGAAGCACACCCTATGATGCAGAAAATCAGACTTTTAATCATGTCTATTTGATATTCAGTGAAAGCAAGCTAGGCGGTTGTGCTTTTTTTGACCTGGTAGTAGCTGTAATTCCACTGTTTGCCTACTGGTAGAAGCATGCAGAAGAAGATAGATCCTCGAGCTCCGCAGAAGCAAAAACTCCAGAAGAGAACAAGTACTAGTAAACTTTTCCCTTTTTTAAAAAAAAACCAACAACTAATCTGTCTGATCCTGGAGATGTACCATCTGGCTGCTGTCTTTTGTTTTAATTTCTCACATTACATCAGAACCACAAGAAAGGCTGAAACCTTGAGGGGATTAAAACAAAAAGCCCTGCAGCATTTCAAGCCTTTTTGTAGCCTGACCTGCACTTGTAACCTCTCATCTCTTGGGGCCGAAATATTGGAAGCGATCAAACACATAGCAGTAAGAAAACAGAATTATTTGGTATTACTTCTCAAGCTAAAATTAAGCCCATATTTGTAACACAAGAAATCAGTGATCGCAAACAGCATGTTTTCTTTGCCGTTGTTTTGGTTTGGTTATTGCAAGGCAGCAGAGTATTAGACACCGAGCAGCACAGGCCACTGTATTTGCTGCCTTACAGCATCCTTCGATGCGCCAGACACTTCCAGCCTGAACTGGAGGGCTACATCAGGAAAGGTGATTAAAGGGTTTAGGCTCTAAGCCTCCCAACACAGCCAGCGTCTCTGCTAAAACATTCCAGCTAACTGGCCATTTTGTTTAGAAAGGTGATTTTGTAGTAATGAAATGCTCGCAAAGGGAATGGACTCGACTCCTTTGGGCTGGACAGTCAAATGCCAGTGTCGTTCGAAACGCATAGACTAGAGCTGTGAAGCTGAAACGGCTCTTACACCGCGTAGCGGAGGGTGTGCATTTGCACACAAAATTTCATCTCACTCCTCTAACACTATGTTTGAGTCAGGCCCCAACAAGTCCAAACAAATCCAGCAGCTGAAAATTAGAATGTCCACGAAGCACTGAAATGCCAACCAAAGCATTAATTTTAATGCTTGATTGCAATACATAGCTCAGTTAAATTAATCCAGCTCACAAGAAAGGTATGCTGCCAGTGTAAGAAAAGTACACCTTCCAAAAAAAAAAAAAAAAAAAAAAAAAAAAGAGCTGTAACAAAAAGTATATGCCAAAAGGACAGTATTTCGATCGACTGCATGAGCTACAAAATCCACCGGCTTTCCCGAGATTTGCCTGTCCATTTTCAGAGGCAGTTCTAACTCCCCGCGTTGGTTCATCTGGGTAGCAAACAGACCAGGGTGACTGCCACTTAGGAAAAACAAACCTGCACAGAAAGGGGGAGGGATTTTTCCTTATAAGCCAACCCACAGATTTGTTTGTAGCTTGTTATTTTGTGATTAATTTCTCCACAAAATTTAATTAGACTCTTGACATTGGTGGTTACACACTATATATAATGAAACATTTGCCGCAGAAAATTGTTGGAATTACTAAGGAATACCAGGACATTATGAAGAAATACCAGTACTCTCAATTTAAGTACTAGTAGCGTCACATTCTGTTTTACGTGCTGGGAAGCAAAGAATTCTCTCTAATCACTTGCTCCACACTAATATGCTACCAATAAAACAAACTTATCCTCACAGGAATGCAAGCACTATGGTTCACAGATTTGCATTTGCAAATTTGAAGTTCAGGTGAGATACTACTGAAAAATGAGAAGATAGCTCAGGCTAAAACACTATTTGCAACCTTAACTACCACGCGATGCAGATCATTTACATTATTGCTTGAAAAAAGGATTCTTTGAGCATAAGCTAATAAAAAAATAAAAAGCCTAATGCTATTTGGCAAGAGGAGGAAAGTTTCAACAAGCAAAATTCAAGCCACAGAAATAAGGGTGATAAATTCCTGGGACTTCCTTGCAGCCCTGTGTCTTCCTGCTGCTGAGTCTCCAAGTGAGTTTGTCAAAATAATGGTTGATTTACTATTTTCTTTCAAACAAACAGGTTGACAGTCTCAAGCACCTGCCTACAGGATTAGAAAGCATAACGTTTACATTTTTAAACTAGCCCTACTGAAGCAGAACTAGCCAGTAGGGACTAAAAAGGTTAGAAGAAACAGAAAAACTAGAGTTCTTCATTTAAGGATAGCCATCCGTGCAGGTTAGCAACAGGATACAGTTAACGGAAATAAAGCTCCAGCAAGACACAGGCACTAAGGCTCTCAGAAGAAAGCTTTTGTGTAGGCATGGGTGACCGGTGTAAAGTCATCTCAGTAAAATTATGATCCGATTACTACAACCACAATAGTTATGCCCAAATTGACATCCCAAGTCTTGGAAGCAAGTGTCCCTTTAAAAGACTGCACAAGTGGAATTAATTTACTGTATAAAGCCTCTTCTCTCTGGTCATAAATAGTCCAAATTTGGTATCAATCCACTGAGACAGAAACCAAAGACTCTCAACTGAGAGAGAAATTTTCTTTCACCCTATTCCTTTTCTGCCGATCGACAGGAAATGGAAATGGCTAGATCCTAACATAAATGCGGACTTCCTCACCAAATATCATAAATTACAGCAACAGGAAGAGAACCAAGACAATAGGACTGCAATCTCAAGAACCATTCACTCCTACTACATAAACCTGGTAAATCATCAACCCCACTTCCATAAATTCAACACTTTGTGACATTTGGTGTGCTAAATTCTTCCAGCGAGTTGAAAAAACAACCCACGAACCACAACCCCTCTCTACACAGATGCAAGACGCAGCGCTACAAAGAAAGCATTAGCAAAGCAAATGAGAGCTGACAATTTAGCTTTAAAATGGTGCTAGTGTTTGTTCATTCCTAGGAAAGAAATTACAAACAAAAACACTTACTGCTGAGACATTCTTTTGGCCCTCTCCCAGCTACAACTGTTTCTGTTCAGTTGTAGTCGTTATTTATCTATGTCCTAAGCTAGTCATGGTTGTGCCTCCACATGCTGAAGAGGCCCTCTACGGAAATGGGAATCTTGTCAAAGGAAAGCAAAGCTTCGGGTTCTTTTCAGTCAAGACCCTTTCGCCATAACCAGCCGTAGGATTCTTTCCCAGTGTCTCAAAATGTGATGTCAGGATTTTAAGGTTTTGTTTGGTTTGGTTTTTTTAAAGGACACATGAGAGTGAGCTAAGCTGCTGATTGCTGATACAGCAGATGAACAGGCTCTCCTTCCTTCCTGACACCTCCGCTGCAGTGATGGCAACCATCAGCTCAGGAGCAGTGATGTCTTCAACTTCCACAGTACCTGAGAACAGCCTGAAGTGTAAATACAAGCCCACCACCACTACAATCCAGTTCATCAGCTTCAGACGCTACCGTTTTCCTCACTGTGCCACCCACACTCATAGCTTTTCCATCCCAACCAACGCAAAGCTCTGCTACCACCTTCACTACTCACAAAGGTTAACTCATCGCAACACATGAGAAATTTTCTCCTGCAGAGCCACCAGCTCAGTTTTCCTGCTCATTTGCAGAGCGTTTGATGGACCAGGGCCAGCCAGCTTCACAGAACAGGTTCTCTGGCAGGAGGCTGGCACTATTGCTTCAGTAAATTCCTCATCTCGCTGTATATCACCACACTGTTCCCCTCTTTCAACCCTCTTCCCCTTACTTAATCTTTTCTCTCTGCTGATAGTTTTAAAAGAAGAATTTAAAGAAATCTTGCTTTTCAAGACACAGAAGTTCTTGCAGATACCCAAGAGATGCCTTTCTGTGGATTCAGAATAGGAAATAACTCTAGGTTTATGGTTTGCAGGAACAAGACAAGTTCAATCAAGGAGCAAAAATCTTTCCTCACTTGGAATGCCTGGACAAAAACCCTGACTGCAGACACCTCCATGATGAAATCCAAGAGGCCCTGCTTGTTTGTGATTGAACAACTGTACACTTGAGAAACAGAATTCCCTAGAAAAATGCAAAAAATTGCTTCTGAGATTCCTTTTCCTATGATTCTCCTAGCTTCTTGACAGGAAGTGGCAATTGATCCTCATCATGCAGATCCGATCTGGATGTTCTGACCATTGAGAGCGCAAGAGAAAAGACGAACTCAGCAATGACAGAAAAGAGAGGGACAGGGGCTTACACAGAGCAGAAGGAAGCCCAGTGAACTACAACTGATCAGCCTAGATATTACACCTATATTCAACTCATGCAACAGAGAAGCCTCAAACTTCAGGAGTCTCACCGCCCTGTGACGCCAGGCTGCTTTTTAGCAATTAGAGTTGATGATCTATTCTAAACAGTGGTGCTCAATCAGTGCAAGGTGGTAACACCAGCTAATCCTGCTACGCTCAGACAATACTCCTCTTTCAACATCCTTGCTCCCCTTCCCCCCATGGAATGAGAACACTGAATCATTTACTGTCTAACAAAACCATAATTACTACAGTGGAGAAATTAAGGAAAATGATCACGTAGTGCACAGCATCTCCGCAACAAAGCCTCCAAACACTTGACTGTATCAAGCAAAAGATTCAAACTTGAAAGCAGTTTGTATGCATTTTTTTTAAAAAATGTTTGTATGCTTAAAAAAAAAAAAAAAGTCCCTGTTTCTAGCAGTTTATGCTAACAGAGAATCCTGGAAATTAGGCCCAAAACACAGATAGCTACTCTCTGTATTTAACAGCAAACACTGTAACAAGATTATAACAAAAATAAGGAAATAACTTCTATTATCACCATTGCATCTGCTTTTCAGGTCTCACCCCTATAAAGAACCTACTCCCTGCCCGATCCCTAGGCACCTATGACAGGCAATGTCTCCCTGCCATTTTATCATCTTGAAGTTGCTCTGAACGAATACAACAGAAAGCCTGCATTTGCAGAGCTTGATTTTGGATTTCCTGTCCTTGACCAGAATCAGACACCAAACTGGAGGTACTGAAACCCAGAAGTGTAGCTGAAAGTCCAAAATGTTCTTTTGTTGCATGCCACTTCCAGATAAGGTCTTTCAAGTGTGTTTGGAAGCCTGAGGTGGCATGTTTGAGGAATTGAAGGTATGCACTTTAGCACTTAAGTCTCAGTTATGGCCTAGGCAGAAAACAGGTATCAAACCAACCAGTTCAGCACTTCAGTAAGAAATGTTGTCACCACTCATTTATTTTGCAGCTAGGTATTGTCTTTCTTCAATTTCCTGGAGGACTGGCAACTCCTAGACACCCCCACCCCTCGATGGTTTTACCAAGGCTTAAAACTAGAACATCCTCAATCCCAGGCTCCAACAACCCAAAAGACAACATTTAAACCTTTTTTCTAAGGCTGTCTGTTCAAACAGACTATACCTGTTAAATGGTCTTGCACTCCTAACACTCTTTGGCTATAACTTCAGCACAAAAACTATGTTTGAAACAAGTTTAGACAATTGCCTCTTTCTGTTTGAGGCCAAACGATGATGCAGCTTCAAAGACTCCCTCCTCCTCCTTTCTGGTGAAGCTGTATATCAAGTTTCCTCCTTGAAGACAATACCAAGGTCTGCAAACTATACAGTCTTCCAGAAAAAAGTCACTGATTTCTTGAAAGAAATAAAGTATTAATCACTTCATATGTACCCCCCCAACCCAAACCGTAAGAAAAACAAACAGAACAGGTTTGTGGTTTGCAGTTTCCCTTTAACAGCACCATTCTGTTCCCATTAAGAACATGAATAGGCTACTGAAAAAAACAGCAAGTCTTACAAAGCTCTGTTTGTTAAGCGCAAGCATTATACTGCTACAGTTTCAGTACTAGAAGTTTCACAGACAGATCAGCTCCAGATTAATTTATATACACAGTACAAGTCTACTTGGCTCCAGCACTGTGGGGACTCTGTTCCACAGTTTCAAAAAATCTTTTCTAAAGGCTTACGACTTGCTTTCCTAAATTAAAACTATTTTAATCTCAACATTTATTATTGCAAAAGAATGCAATTCAAGATCAGGTTTTCGTGGCATGGTCTACCCTGCGTACATGGTCACTGCCACACTGCTGAGGTCTGGCTCTGTGTCATTTAAGGTCACATGGTGCACTTTACCACAAGTCACTTACTGCGTGCCGTCAACCGTTTTAATGTTTTGGTTGTTTTACCTTTAAACAATAAATCCAACTACTGAAACTATACTGAAGAATCTCTTTATCTTACAACAGCATTTCAGAGTTCCAGATGATCCACTGTCCTCAATTCACCCGTCTGGGCCCATGTATTACGAGTAGTAATCTTAGAGGCCATATGCGATGCATCACCAAACTGGGTGAGCTAAGGACAAAGCTCAGCTTTCTTTGTGTGCGTGGGCAGGGGGTGACCAATGAAAAGGAGATGCCACCAGTCAACTCCAGCTGAAGACCCTCCCTTCCCCACAAAAAGAAAAAAAAGGACACACATGGTAACTTATCATTACCATTTCTGCTGAAAATGGCAGTACTTAGGGTCAGCAAAGTGAGTTCTCTCAATACTGGGACACTGAAAAATGCCTGGAAGCTTACCACTAAAAGAGCCTCTTGTAGATGTACTTACACTTTTGTTTATTCTTCTCTTTGCAGCAGACATGAGAACATTCTCACACGTGACTGCGTGCGCGGTTTACACAGCATCAGCGTGACCCTGGCGTTCTCAACAGTTAGCTTCTTTAAAGGACTTCCCCAGGTAAGCTGCTGAAACGACCATGAAGCCGAACTTCAAGCCGTACCTCTAGTTCCTTCGTATGTAAGAACTAAAAGGCCGGAGATACTTTGCCTTTCAGATCCTTGCTTGTGACAAAAGCATGCATGATGCACTTGTGCATCAGCAACTCAAACCACGCTATCGACACAAGGGTAACATCTACCTTTACAAAAGGTAAAGTCTTTTTTAAAAGGTTCCAAAAAACTCTTGAGTATAACCCCTTAAAACCTTTAAACATATCACTAAATTCTGTTAACCCTGATAAATACAGGCTCTGCTCACTGCCTCTAACAAACATCTGCAAAATACAACCACTGAAGTCAACTTTATACAAGGTATTATGTTGCAAAGTGCAGCCATATAAATTTTACATGTTACCCATAAAACCAGCACATGCACATAAATAGCTTAATCCCATATACAAATAAGAAATCTTGCATGTAACACCATCCTGGGGGAAAAAAAATTAAAATCTTTTAAATAGCTACAAGTTGTCATGGGAAAAAAATGCGTTTTTCTTTCTGAATGCTGTAAAGGGCACAAAACCAAGGCTTTGTCACAAACAGAATTTTAGAAAATCTATTCAAGAGGAACTTTTTCATCTATTTTTAATAAATAGTCAAGGAGAAGAACACGAGTTTAGAACTAGCAGCGCTTAACAGTGTTTATAATACTAGTCCTGCATCAGAACGATGCATTTAAATGAGAAGAAACAGAAAGTGTCCCATACACGTATGCCAGAAGTAGCTATAGTCACAGTCTGAGCATAGTAAAGCAAGACAACTCACACGGCTTTTAAAAAACCCAGATGAAGCAAGTCTGCCCTGAATAATACCCTTTTCTGACTAACCTCCTGGTCACAGACACTCGCAGAAATTCACATTTATTTAATCCTCAGCACAAACGCACAGACCTAGCCCTCTACCACTAGTCTAAAAACAAAAGTTTCCCAGGAAATGACTAAACTTTACGCAAGAGCAACAACCCTGTGATTCAGCACTTATTCCGTAGGTAGGTACATCATTGTCTTCCTTAAGGTAGAAATGGAATTTTTAGAACAGTGAGTGTTGATAACCTTCTCCTAGCAGTCGTCCGCCCAGCCCCACTCCGAAAGCTCAGGCACACGTAAGCTCTTTGCCTAGTCCAAGCAGGACGCACTTTCTCCAGAAGACAGACCAGTGTGGATAGGCGATTTTCCAAATCTAGCCTGGTTTTAGCCCAGGAATAAGAATAAAACCAAAAATTTGCAGGCACCCAAAGAGAACTCTGTATCTTGCTACAAAATACTTGAGACTCACGTAGACAGCCACCCACAATTAGAAAGCCAAATTATATCTTCCCTTAGGTTTACCACAACCTGCAGTAAACAGCAATCGGTGACGGTCTGGGGCTCTGACAAACGTGGCGATTGATCAAAGTCAGATGTACGAAGCTTCTACCCCATCCACAGCCATCGGCAACACCACAGTTTCCAGTCTGAGGTATTCAATGAAACCAAACAGTTCCTGGCATTTATCCTGCACCTCAGCTCCAGGGGAGGACAGACCCTCTCCGGGGCTGTTTTCCTCCCAGCTCTCTCACGCAGAAAGCCGATCATATTCTTAACAGCCTTTTGTTCAGCAGCTAACATGACCACGCGAAACCAGCAGAATATTACTACAGTGGATCTGCCTGGGATAAGATTAAACCAGAAGTTACTCTGGGTTTTAATCCTGTGCACAATTCCTACTGCCTACCCTTTCACGGCTCTCGGATGCCAATATTTAATAATTCTCTTGAAACCGGCTTCAATTTTTCTAACATAAGCCGACTGCCACAGGTGCTCCTTCCTGGTAACTGTCCTCCAAATCTGACACAATAGGAACACCTTGCCAAACCATCCCAAAAAGCACTTTGGATATGGAGCCCATTTCAGTCCAACTGTACCTGAAGTTACTTTTTGTAATTAAATTCTAGATTCTTGAGTAAGATGCAAGAATGGGAGAAGAAAGAACTTAGGAGCAATCATTCCCCTGTCTATTCATCAAACACAGTGCTTCTCACACAAAGTGTTCAGGTATGGAAGCACAACTCTGACCTTCCTTTAAACGCAGTGTTAACAGAGCACTAGCCTAGTTGGCATGCCATACTGCACAGTAGCACAACAATTATGTATTTCCAGATGGGCAAACACTATTCCAAATCATAGTGCAACGAGCTTGATGATTATGCATGATGAAACAAAGAAAGATATCTTGATGAAAGCATTAGCACTTAAAAGATCACTCCCTAAACAAAAAAATCAACTTTTAAAAAAAGAAAAAAGAAAAAAAAAAATCAATCACAAGAATGAATTTTTCAAAACTGAAGAGGTAAGACATCTCTCATTACATTTTCCCAGATGCCTCCTGCCCTGGTTTTCCCAAAAATGTAGGGCCAAGTGTGTATTCATGAGGATGTCATTCCCATTTTACAGAAAAAAGGAGCAGAGAAAATGATGGCTGCTCAAGAGAGCAAAACACATTGGTTTTCCCAAAGCATTGAAATCTGAAACGCAAACCATAGTGATTTTACACCACTAACAAGTGCTTACTCTAGGATAGATACTATTAAACAGTATTAGTCACGATAGTAGGATTCCACTACTTAAAGTTAAAGCAATACAATTATTAATTTTTTACCCAGCCTCAAATTAATGTGCAACACTAGTAATTTGACTGGCAGAAACTCCCACCAAATTCCAGAAGTGTACCTGACAAAAAGACAGCAGGCAGACTCAGCGAGCAGCTATGGCACTATTCTTGGTTTTTCTACTAATTTCTTTTAAGCCTGACTAGTGGGAACCAAAGCACCTTAAACCTGCTCTGCACACGGTAATTTAAAATAACCCCGCCTCCACCCCAAACACAGTTCTACAAAACCAGAGCTATATTCAGGTTAATGGGAGGCTGCCCCACGGCGCGATCCTTGCTGCGTACAAGCCCAGGAGTCTGTACAGGCTGCTCTGTGCAGAGACCAAGCCACCTCTTCTGAAGAGTACGACCCATTCAAGTTGGTTACAAGCTTGGGAAACCAGATTTAAATAGAAAGAGCAGAAGAAAAATGCACTGTACAGCATGGCATAAGAAGTAGATTTCAGGCCCTGCACTCAGTAAGGGCTGTGTTAAGCTTTCAGTTATGTTTACATCAGCAACCATGGCTTCTTGAGGAATTTCACTGCTAAGGAAACCATGCTGGCATGTCACCAGCAAGCCTAAGAAAACCCATTATTCTGTCAGCTGCAATGCTCTTCACAAGAAAGATCATGCAAGGAACGACTTCTGTTCAGGGCTCTTTCGGCATGCTAAAGAAGAGTCAACGTCTGCTTCAGAAGCACTTTGTTCAGAGGCTGGATAGCAGGATGGGGCAAGATCCTTCTTACGCGAAAGCCTTTAAGCTGCGTGGAAGATCAAAATAACGGGCAAAACGTACTATAGCAGCAAACATGGGCACCCTCATAGCACAGCTCAACAATCCAGCTGCATGTTGGCAAATCCACCACAAAGTTACTGAACTTAGCTACTTCAATGGAAAATAGTCACCTCTTCCAGCACGCCGATTCCTCCTTTCCAATTCTGCACAGTAATAGCTCTTTAAAGAAAACAGCATTCAATTTTTGTTAGCAAGCGGCCCTCATTCTGTCTGCCTTTAAGTAGAAAACCCATGCTATTATCGTAAAGAGAAGGAATGGTCAATCTCAATTTGCTGGCCTTGTTATGCAGGAGATCACAATATCAGACAGGTATTTCTGTTGTTCCAAAATGGCAAGACCTTAGCACATGTATTTTTCTTGCCTTGTATCAGTACATCAACCACTGTCACAATATATTTTCATAAACCCGTGAGGACAAATATCCTTTCTAGATTGACACCAGTGGACCTTGAAGCTAAACAAACAAGCTTAAAAGTAAGAAAAATCTTATTCAACAAGCTATCGCCAAACCCAAAATTACTACTTACAGTGAATTTTCCTACTGTGGCCTCTCTAAGGGTGCAATACCTCCTCTTCCAATTTAAATAAACTGAATTCTCAAATGTCTGTCTTGTAGAGGGAAGGAAGTATGGAGAAATCGGTAGGATTATTTAAGAGCACACAGTCAGCAACTTGACAAGAAGAAAAAGAATGGAAACAAAATGAACACAAGAGCTTACAAAAAAAGATACTGCAGCTACAGATGTGATTTAGCTTTAAAACTTAAGTCTTCACCAGCAAATTAATGCAGGAATTATTTACAATACAATATGCTTCCACAATACTGTATGCTTATTACAAAATTTGTCACTGCAACCTTGTTAAAAAGCTGTTTCTGAGATCACATTTTCTCATCAAACATTCACATAATCAAACGCTATATGAGAAAAATTTCTCTATTATTAATTTTTCATTAGTGAAAAATAAAGCAGATGCTAGCAGTGGAGTAATCACAATAAACGACTCTGAAACACCTTGCTTGACATTCTCTGTGAGTGAGGAACTGAGGCTCTCAATAAAACAAAACAAAAAAAAACCCAAAACAAAGGCTGACACAAAGCTTTGGACAATCGCTGCTTTGTTTGCACAATAACTACAATCTCCACAGCAGTGCAGATAGAGAGGCTGAGAAAACATCTCATCTGAAATTCCTCCCTAGCCCTGGTCTACCTAGGCCAGCGTTTCTGCAAAGCGGCTTTAGCATTCCAAATCGCTCAGAAAACCGGACAGCACTCCACTCCTCTCTGAAAGGTAAGCTCTTCTCATCATGGCAGGCATCCTCTCAACAGGCCAGCGACCAGTTCCGGCGTGGTCTGATCTGCACACAAAAGTAACTCCCTTCTGGAAAAGCAAAGCTATCACCATGAGACAGATTAAAGCCTAATAATCTCACCGACAGAAGCCTCGTGAAGAACAAATTGGACAGCTTCCAACGACACTGTCTCCACTTTAGAGGACTGCAAAATAGGGACTGGCCCTAACACAATACGTACGACACTTGTAATATTAATGAGTCGGCCCTCTAACGACACCCAAGAGCTGAATATCAACGAAAAGGAAGCCTGTTTTACATCTGGCACCCGGCATATCGGAACAACAAGCAAATACTGCTTTGCTGGATAAGCAAACACCTAAATGCAATTATTCTCCAAATTGTTCTATTCGATTGTGACGCTTCTGCAATCTGTTCCCATGAAGGCCAGGGACATTTGATACAGTGGAAATAAACTCATTGTGGTTTATTTATAATAAAAGGGAAGAAAAACAAACACTTTCACTAGAAATGACACCACTTTCAGCAGGTAAATGAAAAGCTCCCGTTCGTAAATTCAGCACTAAAGTATCAAAAGGCAGAGTTCGCTGTAAACAAATTCTTTTAAACAACAGATCGACTGACCCAGCAAACACTAGCCTACTGGAAAGAAACATTAACTGGTAAACAAAAATGGCCTCTGCCAGAGGCCAGAATGCCAGCTGCATTTCCCCTTTGTTGTTTCCATCTTGAATCACAAACACCAGATTTCAGGAGGCTCGAAGTGGGACTGCGTCACGGCTCACGGGGCTGTCAGCTGAAAAGCATAAACTCCTGCGCAGGCCTAATCAAGAACTTAGTGAGCGCAACGCAAAACAACTATGAGCTCGTGTACTGAGGGCAGCTGCACGGTCAGAGTTAAAGAAACCCCAAAACCCACTCAATCTCTAAACTGGTTCCAAATGTTTCTCAGGCTGAATTATCTCCTGCGCTGAAAGGCAACTTACCTGCACCAGATCTACCCTCACATCCTGTGCTCTTCACCGGAATAAAATATCTTGCATTTGGAAAAGAAGAAACTTTATTTCTAATAACAGGTGAAAATTTCATCTCGTGTTTGCACTAACAAGCTGCACTCTCTCCAAGATAAAATTTATTCTAAAAATGGGTCCAAAATGATGACACATAATTTTAATAAACTTCTAAACAAACAACAGCAGCGTAAATAAGCACATTTCAGCCCTAGCCAAGTGAAAGTTGAATGCTTCTTGTCACCCGGACACCTGTGCTGGCACTGCTTGCTTGCATGAAAGCAACAGCGGGCTTGAGCTGAGAACAGAATGACTTCTGTCACGGCAAAATCAGAAGTCCAGCATCAGTGCCTCGCCACGTACGAAGCGGAGCGACAGAACAAGCAGTGGCAGAGTAGATGTCACTGAAGGTTTCTCCGAAACCTGCTACTCCTCACACAGCACAGCTGACTGCTGGTCATCCACGTTTTTCACTGGAGAGTGACAATACAGGCTGGTCTTTATGGGCAAGAAAAAGCGTCACTTGGATGTGATACAATATTTGCTTGGTTTGACTCTAGCTGGAGAAAAGGAAAAACTGCTGGATCTATTTTATGGTTAGATTTAAGGCAAAGTTACTTACAGAACAGGATGAGCTTCTTAGAAGTGTTTCAATCATAAATCAAAACAAATAAAACCACTTTCCATATTGTAAGTTAATCAGAATGGGCTCTCAAGTTGTCCTCACGTACACTACCACAGGGAAGAAAGCCTGACAAATCTGCTAAAAGCTTTAAAAAGCCTAAATTAAATATTAATATTCTGAAAATTATGAAGCCAGCACAACACCATGTCTCCTTTGCCACTCCAGTTCTGGAGAGCTCAGGGCTAGAGATGAAAGATTTCTTGCAAACAGTGATGCCTAGATGGAATTATGAATAAAACAGGAAAAAAACCCCAACCAAGCTATAGCTGTACAGGTTGGGAACTGCAAGCTGTCTAAAAAAGCAACAACCAGCAAAATGTATTCACAGTAAACTAGCAACAACAGTTAATTGTTCTAATGCCAGCTAATGAAAAGCAGAGACAAAAGGTTATCAATACTGCATTGGCCTTACAGTTACGTTTAGCATGACGAGAAAAACTTGTGCTGAAGATGAAGTTAGAAGCACTCCCTTCAAAGCCCCACTTTTGATGCACGTGCATATTCAGAATGCTCATCTTCAAGCTAGGTACCTAGAGAGACAAGCACATTAAGAGGAATACATTTAACTTCAGAATTGTGCTTTGACTCTAACTAACCTCATGACAGAAATCTCCATGAAGGAGTACACTGGCAGTAATGCCTTACAGTAGTTTAGGGTTGGGTGGTTTGGTAGGTTTTGCTGGTTAGGTGTTTTGTTGAGATGCTCCCTTATCTTCCAGTTACTTAACAGAGAACTATCCCCCATTCCCTCCAACTGAAGGACGCTTGGTTGGTCAGGTCTTAACAGCAACCTGGAATGACTTGCCAAAAACTCGCCAAAAAATCTTTTAATTGAATCATTGATTTTAATAAAAGCGAGAACATATTTTAATTTTTCATTCTGCAATAAATTTCAAGCAAAGATGACTGTGCAGTTTCTCTTAGCAATAGCCAATCTCCCTCAAAGCTGTAAGCAGAATTACTTTAAAATAACAAACTAATCTTTATTGCTTTATTTTCCACTACACCTAATTCTGAAAGTATTAGCCTGTTTTTATTACTATGCAAAAACACACGTAAACCCTCCAACTTACTCATCTAAAACAGAAGCCCAAAACTTTGAATGCTCTGTTTCTCACAGGAAAAAACCCTGAAGCGCTGGCTAATTTCTCTCTAGGCATGGACAGAGCAAAATTTAAGAATTACAACTCTCAAATGTCCAGGGAAAAAACCAAACCAATAAACCAAAAAAAAAGGAGACAAAACTTAAAAAAAGCATCACCTGAAATAGCAAGCTAAGAATTGCAGAAGATGTTAATTCAGACTTATCTTAGAGACATTTGTGGGGACACAGAGGTCTCCAATTCCATGTCATGCCTGTTGAAAAAAACATGATGGAAGCCACAAATGGATGCAGGTGCACAGGGCAACTGCAGATGTTTTGCCAAGCTGCTGCTTCAGCTCCACAGTACAACCTCAGCAAAGTTACCTGATGTCCATGGCCTAATTCCACCTCTATTTGGGCCGGTACAGAAGGCAGGGACTTTTCAGGCCTCTAACTCAGTGACTGCAAGAGTCCTGCCTCTTCTAAAACGTGGAAATCCTATAGAATACTGTGGTCTACCCACCCAAAGATCATCCTAATTGCGCCACTGGCAATCTGTTCCAGTATCCGTGCTCTCTACTGTCTTGCTCCAGCACGATTCATTATCCCTCTCCAGCATATTCTGCATCTTTCTAGGTATGAATTTACTTCCTCCTTGGTCACACAATCTTACATTAATACAAGATCCTCCACCATACCACAGGCTAACTTCCCCAGCCTTACCACTGAAGAGATCAAAACTTAACATTCCCGTTCATTTTAACATTTCTGCTATAGATGACAACGTAAAAAGTACCTGTATATTAACCATCTGTTACTATGCCTAATGGGGCCATATTCACTAAATATCAACCATTTCAGAGAGCACCAAAATGTTTATAAAACCAATGTGTCAATGTAATAATATTAACAGGGAGATGCTTCTCTCTTTTTGATAAAATATCATATTCACAGCAGGCTTTGCTTTCAACAAACATAACGGCCTTTTTATAGCAATCTGAAGTACCACAGACAGTACTACACAATTTGGGGGGATGGTGGGGAGCAGGAAGGGCTAACGGCATGTTGACAGCAGTAGTTCAAGACAAGGTATTCTGCCAAGAAAGAGAAACTGAAGAATTAAAGTCCAAATAGAAAGCTTGCCATTAAGCAAAAACTCTGAGAAAGGAGGACTGTAGACAACAAGGCATCGGTTTGGATTGCTGTCCTCCAATTTGTTCAGTAAGACTTGTCTGTTGACTCTATACCTTTCATATAAATAAAATTTGTGCCATGCTACATAGTAGTCTCTTAAGAGAAATGTCTGGGAAATAAAGCAACCACTTGTCTCCAATATCTCTTGTGCAACAGGATCATTTCTTCTTAAGCACTGAGCATTCTAGAAGCATAAGACACTACTGTACAAAAAAATCGAAAACCAAAATAAATTCCTTGGGGTATCCCAGCTTAGATCTTCCTATCAAATACAATGCTAACCTGCCTTTTCAGTGACAGTTAATCTGGACCACCCATAAAAAAACCACCTTGTCAGCTGTAGTACATCAGACTCTATTCAAGAAACTCTGCACGGATGTTCCCTCTAGCGCTAGCTAATTCTGCTGGAGGAAGACACAACAAAATTTCTCCTGAAACCCCAAAGTCACACTCTGGTAGCTACCATCTCCATGACAATACACAAACACACGGAAGCCACAAAGGCAGGAGGTGCTCACAACCTGACACCTTCATCAGAGTTCTTTGAAGCATGATACCTGAATCAACTGTGCTGTGCACAGATGTGATTGCATATTTCATGTTAAAAGCTCTAAAAGGAAAAAAGAAACCCTATCCCAGAAACACAGTCTGCAGAAGCCAACCACTCAACTACAGCAGACAGTACCGTACCTAGAAGTCCTGATGAGACTGGCATAACAGCTCTAAATCACTCCAAAATCTTCTTTTCATGCAGAGGAATGGGAAGTGACAGAGCGGCAAAGGTTTGAGAGTGAAAGCGTGCCTATTTCTAATTTGCTTGGTTGCACTGATTTAAAATTGATGTTTATTTTGATACTTGAGTTTGTCTCTCCTTTTTATTTCAGCGCACAGCAAGCTGACAATAAGGAATTTATCATATGGAGAAACCAGTCGTCGCAGAGGCAGACACCTTTCCCAGCAGTAATGCAGCAGAGCCTGACCACTGGAGACATCTCCTTCCTCGTGATCAGAATGAAGTCACATACGGGCTCTGAGCAGTTCAATAGGAGACCGGTTTTGCAAGCCTTCTTGCATAGAAGATAACTTTCCTCATGGTTTCGTTTCAACAGATGGGTTAAGTGCTATACTGACAGACTCACAGGACGAAAATCCTGAGAATTAAGCACAAGATCTTAGCATTCAAACACAGCCACCAGGGCCTATAGTGCTAATGTAGACTGACATGCAAAAGTGTGCAATCATTTCCATGAGGCTGCCTTCATCTTCTTTACATATGAGGCCAAGAAAGCCCCTGGGGCTGTACTAGTGCCTAAATGGGCACAGGTTTCCTTTAGTCTCTAACAAAGGCTTTAAGCATTTGGCAAGCTGCCCTAGCCTCGCTGCCTTCTTCCTTTTCATATGTGCCTCCATCCATAGATAACACAGGGCGGCTGTGAATTTGTACCCTGCACAATCAGAGGTAAAGGATATCACAGGAAACCCAAGTCAGCTTTTCCCCTCCATGAGGTAACTCCCTGGAACAACCAGCAGAGTCTTTTTCATTTACGTATCTAACAGTATGTAACACTTAAATAGCAGACAATATGTTCAAAGCTCAAACATTAACTGGTTCAGTGAGTTAAGAAGAGAGATGCTGTCTGCAATTGCTTGGGGCAGAATGTGCTGAAGGAGCAGAAATCTACCTTTCAACTAGAAATCTATGAAACGGCTTCAAACAATCCCTTTAAAACATGGAAACAATCCAACAACTGCTAGCTTACTCCAATGTGACAATAACTCTTGAGACTTTTTGTCACATTTCACCCACAGAAAATTTAAGCTATTCTTAAACAGCTATTCTTGATAGCAGAATTACAGAAAAAACCCCACTCTTACATCTCCCAGATCTCTCCACTTCACTAGTTCCTTTCATTCTTCCTTTCTTGGACTATTCTGCAGGCTATCCTCTCATGATGTCAAGTATTCAACAGCAATACTGTTGATTTTTTTTTAAGCCTGTCAGCTCATCAATCCAGATCCCAAGACAGACCCATGAGCAGCTGTACCAGCACAACCGAGAGGTTGACACTTTGCATGGCGAGAGCAATAGAAAGTAGCAAGCATGCTCTAAGCTGTACTGCTGCCAGACCTTTCATAACCTGAAGCCAAACTCAGTTCTAATAGAAGACTATTTACTCCTTCCCCAGTTCTCCATGCCAAGCCTTTCCTTTTATCCTTCTGCCCAAATAGTTCTGTCTTTGCTGGAAGAGGAGTGTGCCTGCAGTGCTGTAGAACATGGCTGTGTCTTTCACACCATTTCATTGTTCACAGGAAGGTATTCTGTAATTTTAAATAAGAGAATATAATAATTAATTATTATCCTAAGAGGAGAGGCCAAGTTACATCCTGAATGGCAGAGAGAACTTTCACAGAATCACAGAATTTGTCACCATCATCTACCTTACTTTGTGCCCCCCCCCCCCCCCCCATTGCTTTGCTGAATCCATTTAAATCCCTAGAATGTGAAAAAAAGAATGTCACCTTTACTTACAGCCTCAACATAGATGAGGGTGAGCCTCCATAAATGAGCCTCTGAGGAGATGCCAGTACACGAGCCTTTATTTCTGTTTGGCTTTCCCTATCAGGTTCAACACAAGAAATTACCTTTACATCCCAGGGAAATGAATGGGTTGAATATCGTGAGCTGTCACACCGCAACACTGATAAACTGAGAGGATCAGTGCACGTAAGTGTGCGTAAGACAAATCTACAACTTTTCTGAGCCAGAGGATCACACTTCATAGGCCACATAGAAAGCCCAGAGGATAGCAGTCAGTACAAAAGAACAATGCAAAGCAAATGGTACGTGTTTGGACAAAAACCAAAAAACAAACCCTAACCTCGGCTAAAAAACCCTTGGAATTAGTGACAGCCACACTTAACAGACAAGACTTCAGGCCCCCGTTTGCAGGAGCTACAACAGGAGGACTGGAATCAGAGCAGGGAGGGAAAAGAATCAGAGGAGGGAGAGAAGGGTCCAGCTTTTCCTTTTTCTTTAAGTACCATCTGAAAAATAGCTTTGTTCAGATTTATTAAAAAGCAGCTTATCCACCATGAAAGGGGAAGAGACAGACACATGTGTCGTGGTTTAGCTATTAGGTAATTACCTAGTAAGATACATGACAGTAATCACTATACATCAAGTATGATTTTGCTAGATCCAAATGCTTTTCTTCACAGCTCCCACGCTTAACCAGATACTACTAGAAGTGTTTTACCAAAGCTTTTTACAATGAACAACGGGTTGAGATACACAAAAGCCAAAGGATAATTACATCTTCCTGTTTGCTGTTCTAGCCAGACATTTTTTAAAGGCCTACTGCAAAAAAGAATTGCCTTGAAAGCCTTCCAAGGCAATACCAGCTCCAAGGTTTTGTGTTTTTCTGATTTTGGGGAAATATGAGAGCAAATTAACCATGCTCTAGCACAGGCATCCGTGTGTCTGGTCAAAATTCCTAAAACAATGTTCATAAGTCTCTAACACTGATGGCGACTAGCCCTAGACAATTTTTACATGCTGCAATTTTAAAACAGGACTTAACAAGTAAAGTGTATCAAACACAGGAATAACTAAACAGAAGAGCAATGTTTGTTCAAGGTTTCTAGGTGTGGCTGCAGCCAAGACATAATAGGATTATTTATATCTGACTCATTTGCTTTGTCTTCATCCATGATTCTCCCTGTTTGGGACTCAATAATTGACTTTTTTCTGCACCATAGCACTTTTTAAATTCAGGGTATTTTCAAGGAGGACTCGAGAATTTAAAGCAGAGAGGAGAAACTCCACAAATACAGTTGGTTTGTACCAATATGTGTTCAACCAAAACTATCGCCATCACAGCTAAACTTCAGATTACCTGAACATGTAGAAGAACATGCAAACTCTCGGCACACTGTACAGACATCCATTTACTAGTTATCAGACCGCATATTTCAAAGTCTTTTCCTCTGTTAGTGATAATGCACCCTCACCCATGGAGCAGAGGGCTGAGTGTCAAAAGATCTCAGATCTCCGTCTGGCTCTGGTTTGTGTGACTGAGCAACTCACCTCACCTCACGAAGCATCTCGGCTTCCTGTCTGTGAACTGAAAATAACAATACTTCCCCCGGTTCCCTGTAGCAACTTCCAATCCAAAATTGCGTAAGTATGGACGTTTTCATTCCAATTACAATAAGAATTGTTCTTTCTTTAATCCACAAGGGATCACTTAAAAGTTTCTACCCTAAAAATAAACCCAGGTCTCAAAAAACATTTACATGAGCACTTTACTACTATGAGATCTACTTTTTGCTAAGACAAGACAGACTTCAATCTTGTGTTTTTCAGGGTTTTTTCCAGGGCTGCCACAAAAACTTAAAAAAAAAACTTCATAAAAATATAAATATAATTTGTAAATTTCGTTACCTACAAATGCTTTCACTGCTCATGAAATGAAGTAAATGGTTCAGTGTTTTTTAAAGAAACAAAGCTTACATTCCTAAAGGTTTAATCAATTGCCCTGTCCAGTTCACCAAAGTTCCCAGCTTTACAAAACGCAGAGCTGAGGCGCCTCTGCTCTCCACGGTGGAAAAGAGTGAAGTGCTAAGAAGTGAGAGTATCTCGAGCCAATACTCCTGCCAAAGGCTTTCTTACGAAACAAGGGCTGTAGTTCTTGAGTGCACACCATAGGAATATACACGCTTTACTCCAGCTTACAGACACAGTACGGAGTTATCTGAAGCAAACTTTTCAGCAGCACCCTTCTCTTCTCATATACACAAGCAGCACTGCAAGAAGCCCTGCATTTAGCCAAGCAAATGCCATCAGTACCTTGCTAGAATCACCCCATGGGACACGTAACAATCCTTTTTTTTTTTTTTTAATGCCAGAAATGGAACACCTTTAATAGGCATTTTCCACTCATATTCAATTAAGGGGAAAAAAAAGAGACAGCATCATTTAATAAGCTGCAGATCTGTTTATTCTTCTACCAGAACCGCTGAGGATCAAGGACCTTTTATCTCCCACACAGATCACCTGACTCGGCTCTCCGCTGCACGGTGAATAATCACAGGCTGGAATTTGCCGTGTCACTTCCCAGCTCCTCGGAGTAACTCTCCTTCTCCTTACCGCAGTGACGATGCAGTTTGCGAGCAGCAATGTCAGCTGCTGCTCCGCAGCACACAACCACGCTAGCTACACATCTTGCCTTCTTGACAGAAAGGCAAAGAGTGACCTTTTACGACCGTTTGTTAACTTTGCTCATCCCTCTTTCTAGAAAGTAAGCAGAAAACTTCAAAGCCTCTTTCCCATCCTCAGGGCTGCTTTTGGCTGGTCAGCTTATCTATGTAATCGTTGTTTCCAGAGCAGCACACAAAGCTTCCACAGCGGGTAATTACAGTGAAAGGTGACGATGAAGACGCAACCACTAGGCAAAGAAAACAGTCTTATCAGGACATCCATATTGATATACATGCATTTGCTGCTGTTCTCAGTGAGCAAATTGCAGTATTGCCAGAAAAGGCTCTTCACGTCAAAGATCCATCAGCACTCTAAATGAAAAGTTGATGCATTAAACATAGAGGTGGGACAGCGGGCAACACAAGACCTCCTTTAACACATCCTCATCTGACTAACCTTTCTGGAATGGCGGCTGTGCGGCTACGTAATGAAGCCACATATAGGGACAGGACCCAAACCCAAATCTTTCAGCTCTCAAGCTGGTGCTTTATCTGCTGTGTCACTCCCACTTTAGATCACATCCTTGCCCTTTATGGCCAACCAAATGCCCTGTCACAACTTACTGTGTTTGCACGTTCCAAAGCTGGCACTGCTGCCATCTCCCATGGCTTGTCCCACACAAGCAGCTTGTCTTGCTGGTCACCCCTTCCCACTCCCAGTAGCAGAGCCCCACACCCAACCCAGTCACCCACAGTCCATCCTTGCTGCAACTACAGCAGTGGCTCACATGGAAAATTATTAGTGGGAAAATACTTATGCTTAGCTTCCTGTAATGAAATTCAGCAGCTCGGAAGGAGGAGCTGGAAGTGTCACAACACAGCAGTGGGCTTTGCACTACGCAGATGCGTGCGGCTGCAATGAAGTGGTGTCCTCCCTCTGTGCAGGACACCTCTATCAGGAGAGGCAGGGATGAAGCAGAACTTCCTCCAGCAAGTTACCTATGCTGCTCTCACATAAATTTATTATAAACTTGCATTAGAGGAACACCAGTTTTACTATTCCTAAGGAAGTTTTGTTAGTACAAAGTGAGCTACAACCTAGTTCATACACTAACTCCTCCTCTTCGCAATTTATACTTATTTCCAATAATAGGGTGGTTTAGTTCTCAAACTCCTTTAGGACTAAGGTATAGGAACAATATCCCTGTTAAGAGCGAAAGACAGGAAAAACATCCCAAACAATGCTTTTCCACCGCTACACTTTAGACCTCATGTTTAACATTAGTCCTGATCCCAGAGGCAAAATGGGAGTGCTTTATCCACCAAGTCAACCAGCTCCCACGGCTATAGCCATCCTAAATGGAATGCATTATTCCTGCATTAAAACATATGTTTTTCAAGGCAGCTAGCCATCCGGCTGTTCTGAAAGATTACAGAAGACCTAATTTTATCAGGCAGGGATACAATTCTCCTGGTTGTTTTTGCTCCCTAGGGACACGGAGCTGGTGAAAGCAGGTTGCTTGACTGCTGGGGAACAATTCTGAGAGGCTCAGTTGCTGATCACTGAGGCAGTAACTCACATCCTGGGTTCCCAAAATATATTAATGCATGCCCTGTAGGCTCTGTGGGCTCCCATCCCCATGGAATTCAAAGTCCAGAAAGACCTAGTTTGCATCAGCAATTCTCAAGTCAACAAGAATTAGAAAAAGTTTATGTTGGCAGAGAAGTGCTAAAACTTTAAACAAGCGCTTTTTTCCCCCTTTTTTCTTTTAATCAGCTTAAGTTACACTAAATAAATCAAGGTGTTTAAGAGCAGCAAGGAAAGTTAAGTTACTCTTACACTGATTATCTTTGGTATAAACAGAACCTCTGCTGCTTGTGTATACTCTAAGCAGTGTTTCAGAAACTCCCAGCTTTGAAGTTTGAAAAAAATGCAAGCTGATAGAAATAGGCATTTTACTCAAAAAATATCCAGGCGAGAGTAACAACCCAGCACTGGCAAACATTATTCAGGATGAGAAATACAGGTGTGAGGCTTTTCCCAATACTTTTCATCAAAACGTCATGGGGAAATTCGTGTAGCAGATGGAATGCTGCTGCCTGCAGAGCATCCGTTAGCTATAAATCATTGTTTCCTCACACATGGTGCAAATTTAAGAGTCTTCCATTCTAATTAATAGAATGAGACATCCTGGCCTGATGACTCTTCCCTGATTTCGTAAGCTCTAAGAAAAATTTTGGATTGAATCAACCTCAGCAGAGGAATGCTTCAATTCCTCTCTCTATTAATCCAGGTCCAAAAAGCTGCTGAGCAACTCACTGAGAGATTCAGGAAATGCTTTTTATAACTTCGAGACATACAGCTTAAAGAAAATAATTTTAAGAAATTATGTGAACATTGTATTTGAAAGAAATGAAAACAGGATACTATTCAGCTTCTGCTTGCACCTCTGGGACTTCTCACCATTAGTTCACTCTTTGGCTTCTGAAACTGGCCACTGAACAAACATGATAAATCCAATGAATAGAAAGCTTCATGACAAAAACTAATCAGATAGAGGGAATCAGGAAGGAATCCATCACCCTTTCCACAACATTACCAGTGAACTAGAAACACGAGGGGTGCTCTGCATGCATACTTTCCTATGGAGCTCCAAGTACTGTCTAGTTAGATGCACGTTTGAAAGACCAGCAATCTAGCTCTGTGCTGTTACGCTACCATCCATCACATTTACTAGTTAATATTTCATGCTACAGAATTTAAAATAGAAAACTGAAGATCAGTTATCTAGGACACCACAAAAAGAACACCAAATGCGGCTTTAGCGCAGATGTGTCAGGCTAACAAGTCTGATTAACATTTCCAGCCTAAGCATCCAGCTGAAACTGCAAATATCACCCATACTAGAAGTAGTAAGAATCATAAAAGACAAACCAGGAATCATTGAGACCAGATGTCCCCTCCACCCAACTGAGGAAAACTGGTTCTAACTCTAGCAAAGCTTCAGAGAAGCAATCAGGGAGGAGGTAGAAGACTCTCTTTAAAGCCTCTAATTTCCTCCTCTCCCCAAGGCAAAGGGTCAGAGCTGCAGCTTTTAAAAATAGCCCAAAACTCGCTTCTCATTTCCTAAATATAAAAGGGACAACACAAAAATATGCACATTCTTTAACTCTCCTGGTTATTCTTTATTATACCAGCTTGGGTGCTCCAAAAACCTTCCTTTTCTTCACCATATTTACGTGCTTCAATCATGTACCAACAGTAAAATCTACTCCCACTCGCAGTAGCCAAAATATTTCTTCCAGTATTTGCATTTAACTCACTCTCTCCAAGCTATTAATCATTTAAATCACTCTGCTTTGACCATCTGCATAGTATAACTTTGTGATCATCTTACGGACCTTCTGTTTGATGCACCGGTGACAGATTTGTTACTTTGCTCCTCTTGATGAGGACTTGAGCTTTTTTTCCTTTTCCTGTGAGACACAAGCATTGCAAGGAAGCCGTGAGCTACCATGCCTGTATCACTTCTTCCTGGGTTGTAAGGCTTAAGAAAATACAGTACCATCTGAAGAGAAGGCTCTTATCAGGCTCTTGGTAAAGCCAAACTAGACAGGAATGATCATCTCGCAATTTGCGTGAACAGCTCCCTATGACATGCTCCAAAAGGTTTTTCGTGCATTTCAAAGCACTGCCTCAGAAATGTACCTTTTTTGGCTGCATACAGAAAGACTGTGTCAAAGCCATACACATATTTCTCAGCAGATTCGTTACCCATCAGCTGTCAGTCCTGCAGGTAAATTAAGGAAGCAACATAAAAGCTTTCCCATTACTAGTTTTGCCTAATGCAAGACTTGTGGGTGAGATGCTGCATAAATGCACAAAACCCACCTGTAAATCCTGCTAGCTACACGATGATCAAATCTGACTTGCTTATGTTCATAAGCTCTTCAACATTTTCTGTGCTGTAGCGACAGTTCCCTCTGAATGGTAGGGAAGAAACTAAAGTGAAACCTTTCTGGTCACTCAGCAAAATCCACATATCCAGTCCTTACTCGGACAATAACTTCCTCTGACTCTTCTCTAATATATTTAAAGTCTGTTCTTCAGCTACTTAATCTATAAAAAAAGATCCTCACCTACTTTGACAGGCGCCTGACAATTGAAGAATGAAAACTTAAACACACAATTTTTGAAAGAACAGAAAAACACCATGATTCCATAGGAAGTTTTCAAGCCAAACAAAATAGAGACTCTACCCACTTGCTTGAGTCAACATGTTTTCTTCCAGTAAGGTTCTATCCTATTTGGCTGGCCTTCAGTCCTGGGTTTCTACTGTTTTGCTGATACTACTTTTTCCACACATGCCACCATCCTTGCTAGTTCTTCAGCTTCTGAAAATCCTAATACAAAGCCTTCCTCTACAGACAGAGCCTCAATTCTTCAGTAAGAGACAATCAGCTTCAAAAGGAACAAACACAGGTGCATGAAGCCATTCACAGAAACACCCACACAAAATCACAAACCAGACAGCCAAAAGTATGTTTAACTAGAAAAGTAAACAGAAACCAGCTCCTTCTGTACATGAGGCAAGAGCAATGATATGATAACCCTGTCACATAACCCAGAAGCGACTGAAATTATGCCCAAGGCCTGAACTGCTAAGAGGGGAATTCCTCCTTATTACTAGGTGGAGTTCCCTCCCTCCCCTTACCTCATACTTCCATAGATATCACACGCTGAAGTTCACTCCACTAACAACCCTTTACAGAAACCATAGTCAAACAAAAACCAGCAGCCACATAAGCTCTTAAGAGAGCGCTTAACCCTCTCGGAGACAAGCTGGCCCGTACAGTGCAGCCTGGGAGACAGCTTGTCCTACTTGGGAAGCCAAAGCTCTCGTCGCATCACCGTCTATGTTGTACCAAGCGAACAAACTTTACCACACAAGCAGTACAATAGTCTCACAAGGTGCATTGTATAGAACCAATCCACTGAACGTGCTTAATTGGAACCTTTGAATCTGGCTATTCCAGAGTTTCTCAGTTCTGTTAACATAGCTGTGATGAGGTTAATGTGCGAGGAGCTGCTTGAAAATTTCATCCAAAGCATAAGAGCACCTAGACATCCCCAAGCTGAATACTGAAGTGCTTTAACACTACCGTTTTCAGCTGAATATGGGACAAATTCAGACATTTGCCTTGTTTTGTGAATTCACCAGTAACACTGCAAACATTTTAAGAAACAGCATTATATAGTGGATACAAAGTCACCTTCACACACAGCTGCGGTTCAACCCCAGAGGCATAAAACAGAGCTCCCGTACTTACAGAAATGTGAAAATGGGGGTAAAAGTCTTCTTTAAAGTTAATATCCCCGGCACTTTTACTCATGAAAAAGCAGATATTAACACAAAGGCAGCCATTCCCATCATCAGTGATGCATAATGTGGGTGTTACTGACAGATGAAGAAAAGCATTAGAAAGAAAGAAAAAACCAAACCAAAACAAAACGGAGAAAAGAAGGAAAACATGAGCAATGAGCAGGTTCCGGGTTTTGCACCATTCCGCGACCCAATCCACTGCTTATATACAGTTACCGTTCTTTACTGTTTTCACTTAGAGCAACGGCACTGATCCCTTCTGTAAGAGAATGAGATGTCTCCGTGAAGTGTGCTGTTTAAGATTTGGGTATAATGTACTTCACATTGGTAGAAGACACATGCCACTATGTTGCTTAGACGTTTTAAGTGTACTGAGGAATGGGACTACGTTGTTACTGTTGACCACTATGTTACTTCCATAGTGACCACAAGGCTCAGTAAGGAACAATCCAGAGATGGCAGAGGTGTAATTAGTCCTGTTGCTCTGTCCGCACAGATTGTTCCTGAAGAAAGTCTCATGGCTCATCATTGCAAACTATGATTTCTGTTTTAAGCATACATTAAACTAATCCTGCTCCACTTTGCATCCTATTTGCTGACACAGCATCTTTCACAAGCATAACACCAGATAAGATTTTAATACTACATTTCCCCCATATTGTTATAAATTCTCTACACTGTGGTGGTTAATGGTAACAAAGTCCTGCATAAAACTCACTGCGAGGTTCAGCACACAAGTTGCTTATGCTCCCAGCCTGCAGTCTCCTGCATCCGAAGCCACCTTCCAAACAGTACTCAGGTACTCCCCACCGTAAGATCATACACCAAGGACAGAGCAATCTCCCAGTTCCTGCTGCCAGGGAACCCAGGCTACTTGTGTGAACTCACTGCAAGTGCAGTTCCTCTCCTGTTCCAAAAGCGAGGTGTTCTTACGCAGAAAACCCGACAGAAACTTTTACATAGTAAACAGTCAAGCCTATAGACAAATAAAGCTGCAACAAGAGGGTGGGAAAAAAAGGATCAAGTGCTCTTACCTGAGCAAGAGCTAATCAGTTAAACATGAAGCATTGCTGCCATTTTTAATAAAATGCTTCTATTCAATATTGTTTGCTATGAAGAGTCCATAGATATATTCAGTTGAACAATGCACACATATGCCTTAAAATCGTTAAGCTTAAGCATCAAACTAGGGCGTATTTTTCAAGAACTATACAATGACATTGCCTCACTGACTCACTCACTCACTCGGCTCCTTTACAAGGCCTCAGTTATCTCAGCAACAAGCTACCATGAAATAGACTTCCAAGAGCTTGGGGAAACAGTCACACAAAACTCTTTGTACTCATGTTTTTTTGATAGAAAAAGTGATTTGCACAAACAAATCCATAATATGCATATTAAGAAGTCTGAGTATTAAATCCACAGAGGGGCAGTGGATTTAATGTTAGAGAATTACTTACATAGAAAACTTCACTCTGTAACACTGAAGTTTAAGTTATTAGAGAAGCTTGTTAAAGATTAGCATGATGTCACAACCAGCCATTCTAGCAAAGGGATTTAAAATTTTTTAAAGGTTGCAGTACTATATATTACAGGGTCAAACTGTAATGGGCTTTCAGTATCACAAGAAACGAGTTCCAGAAAATACAAGCAAATGCTTAAAACATTCAGCAAATTCTTAAAAAAAAAATTATTTCGTATTACATTTTGAGCAACATGAGAGCATGTTCTTCAACTCTTTGTTATCATGGAGTACCCAAAACCAAACACCAGATAGCATTACCACTTTAGTTAAATGTTTGCAGAAAGTATATCTGAAAAACAAAACAAGCGAACAAATAAATCCCAGTTAACGTTAAAAGTTTAACTACAAACGACTCACGTTAAGAAAGCACTACCATGGCCTTTTCGTCTGGCAAAACATGGAGCACCAAATACCAGGGCGGGCAGCGGGGGCTAACAGCACCCAGCTCAGTGAATGAATTCAGTAGGTCTCCTTTATACACTGCATGTTCTGGGACAAAGTGACAGAGTAAAGCAAGATCTTACTGTAACTTGATTTTTCATAAAGTTTAATGGTAAAAGATAGATTATTGCAACCATGCAGTAAACTCTCCCAGGAAGCCACTGATCATGGCATCAAGTTCCGAACCATGACAGAGGGAGGAAATTTAAAGATATGCAAAACAGAGCTACCGGCTCTGCAACCTTCACCCTCTACCTCAGATTCATCCCTAGCTCTCCGGCTTCACAAGGGAACTTTACAACAAAGCTATATTGAGAACAGCATTTTAAGCACTAGGAAACAAAGACATACCCATGCAAAAAAGGAAACAACAAAACAAAATAAACAAACAAACAAAAAAAAAAACCCCAAAAAGGCGCATGCTCTGTCCCGAGTCTGGCTACGCAAAAGAACTTATTCAGAAAGTGGAAAGAACACCGGGTACGTCTTCATTATGTACCCGAAGTTCCCTTGTCTCCCCCTCCCCAGGACCACTGGCGGTCCCCAGAGTCTCCCCCTCCCACTACACGTCCTTAGCTCAGAAACTACAGAAAAGAGGCCACCAGAAGGAAAAGGCTCCCGAAGGGGATCACCTCTGACGAGCAAAGGGAGTGTGTGTGTGTGTCCCGGGCTCAGGCGGGGGATCGCCCCCGCACACACAAAGCGCCCAGCACTCGTTCCCCCTCAGACACAACCCCGGCCCACTGGCAGGGCCCTTCCTCCCCCCACAGCGCCGACCC
>NW_010556417.1:482-20674 GCF_000687285.1 Phaethon lepturus | reverse complement strand
AGGTGTCCCTGTGATGGCAGCTGAAGCCCCAACCTTGGCCTCCACCCTCATGGTCCCCTCTGGCACCTCATGGATGTTATCCCCTGGGTTAGGACAGAGGGAAAGGGGAGCCGGTGGATTTTGGGAACGCGGCAGGTCACGGCGAGGCCTAGCCGTTCCCCCGGCCAGCACAGGGCCACAGTGCCCTTGCAGCGTGGTGGAAGGTGGAGCCTTTTCTTCAGCTTTCCAGAGATCGAAAATATGAGAAATCAGGTGAGTCAGAACTTCCTTCTCCTCTCTCTGCCCTCAGCTCCTGCCTGGAGGAGAAGTCATTGAGAAGGAGGGGAAGGGATCCTTTGGGGATGCCAAAACCAGAAGGACTTGCGGGGTGGGGGGAATGCAGTTTATCACATTTACCAAGCGGCTAACTCGCACGTTGCAACGCTGAGGAGCAGCCTGCTTTATTCTGAACGCATTTGCTAACAAGAGACAACCTCAGGGTTCGTCTCGACCATCCACCAAGGTATCCTGTTACCACAAGGATATTAGAACGTGTCAGAGAATGCGTGTTTCAAATCACCCTATCTTTTTCTGGCGGTGGAGACAAGGCCGGAGGGTCTGGGAGAGAAATGGCATCGGTTTTGTGTCCTTCTCAGTGCTTCTTTGGAAACATTTGGTTTCTGCACCCGAGGTCACTCTCCGTTGCTGTCAGATCCATATGACGGCCGAGGACAGCACGGATGGCTGTAAAGAGGTGTCACAGCAGAGCAGCAGTGATTCTTCTTTCTTCCCATTCCCCCTCCTCATCCTCGGCACTAGGCTAATGACACCACCAGGTACCAAGCAATAGAGAATTGAGCCTGTTGTTTTTACAGTGAAAATGAACAAAAAGTGCCTGCTGGGTCACATAAACCTGTCAAAAGAACAGCCGGGGCTTCCAGCGAGAGGGATAATAGTTAAGAAACCTGAAATTCTGAGAAAAAGGGATTATGAATCACCAGTAATATTTACAGTGCAAGTCCATTTTCCCGATGATTCCACTTGTTTCTCTCTCCTTTCCAGGGCAATTATTTCCAGGAGCAGAGGTGCAGAGCCCCAAGTGCATCCTCATGGCAGGTAAACAAGCCAAGCCCAAAGTGTGGGTCTGACAGAGCTCATGGACATCTTGCACCCCTGGCTCCGCCACCCCCTCCAAACAAGGGGGTGACAGCAACCAGGGTGCCTCTTGGGGGGTGGGCAGGGTGTCCCCCCATGCTGTGCAGTGAAGCTGCGTGCTCATGGCTTAGCGACGCATCCTACATCGAATCCTCTGGGCGTGTGAAGCCGGCAGAACATCTGGGCACCTATGCCCAAGCAGCGCAGGCCTATGTGATATTGAAGTTTTACGTTATGGAGTTACTAGACCTCAGGTGGTTCATAGACCTACCGGGGCTGCTGCAGATGGGGTTAAAGGCTGGCTGAGCGCTGGCAGCCACGGAGCAGCCCAAGGCAAAGCGTTCCCCTTGACGATGCTCATCAGCACCTCTCCCTCGAGAGGAGGGGTTCTTGCAAAGACCGGGATGTGTAACCGCCTAGGGAGAGCAGCAGGTCCCTGGATGAGAGAGGGCTGTGATGTGGGGAAGGGAATACGCAAAGACGGGGGAAAAAAAACCAAATCGTTTATGCTGGTGCAGGTGCCAAGTGAAAATGTAAGAGCAGATCACACACAGCTGGGTTAATGAGAGTACCATTCCCCAGGCCTCACCAAAGTGGGGAGAGCAGGGATGGGCTGGACGGCGGGCGCTGAATGATATTCTGTAATTAGCTGGCAAATAGAATATGATATTTAGTGTAATTGCTTGGAAGAATGTCTCGCAGCCCCAATATGTGCATTACACGCCGAGCGCTGCATCCCAGCTGCCACAGCAACTTTGCTTCCCTTTGTTTCCCCTTGCCTGTCATTTCTAATCACATCGTTCCCAAATTTGATTGCATCATCTCTGAGGTTTAGTTGCTAGGGTAACACCACAATGTCATTACATGCATGAGATGAATACGTAACCCCCTTGGAGGACTGGTTATTTGGCCATCCCTTTTTTTTATTTGGCCACCCCTTGGTGACCCCCCAACTCAGATTCCTTTTGTCTCTCCCTTTTAAACCAGATCCCACGGCATAAAACCTGGTGAGAGACTCGTCACTCATTTCTGTGGGAGCAGGAGCGGTACGGGGAGCTGTCATTCACAGCTTAGACAAAATGGCCCTAACAAATCCAGCAACTCAACATCAGAAGTCGGCCCGCCAGCAAAACCATGCTGCTTTTTAACGCCCTGGGCTGGAGCGATGACCATTACACAAACTACCTGTCCCAGATCTGACCCTGGCCTTTCCCTTGTGTAAGCACAGTCAAACCCATGGTCTGTGTGGGGATTTGTGTAGGCGAGGGGAATATACGTGGGTTTGCGAGCAGGCGTAGGAGCCCTGTAGGGTTGGCTCGGCTGCACCCGGGTGCGAATCTGCAAGGCTGCCGTGTCGCTGCAGCGGCGTGAGGCTGTAGCAGTTCGGCGGGTGATTGCAGACGTGGTCTAACACAACTACCCTGACAAAAGTGATGATGGCAGTGAAGGTGGCGTGGAAGAGGCTTCTCAAGGGCTACCAGAGCCTGCAGCTGGGGCTGGTGCAGCAAGCGTGTGCCGATTAGCACCGCAAGCCCCAGCTCCAGCTTCCCCCTCTCCGCCACCATTGATCCTTGGGCTCAGGGAGTTCAGCTGGTGCCGGTACATCCTTGGCAGTTTGCTCTGGGTGGGTAGGGGATCCTCTGGTCAGCGAAAGCCTATGGCTGGGAGCTGTGCAGGGAGCGCAGCGCCTCTGATGAGAAAGCTGGTCTGGCCCCGCAGCAAGTCCTGGGTGTGGCAGCGTTTGGCATCACCCCCCGCCCCAAAATTTCAAATACTTTCTCTTCCAGCACAGCTTGAAGCCCTGCTCAGCAGCACTTCCAGCGCATCAGCACACCGCTCTCCATCCCCTGCCTGTCTGCAGGACGCCTTCGGCGTCTCCAGGGACGGCAGAGACTGGGTCATCCTTGTGGCAGAGCCAGCTTTCCTCTTGTCCACCCCACCGCCTCCCTGGTGCCTGCTGGAGCCAGGACGGGTGCACTCCCAGCCCCCAACAGTGCAAGGCAGAGAGATGAAAGATACAGTATTTCAGGTAGAATAGCTTCCAAAATGGTACATTGGCAGTCAAAGTGCTGTTTGGAATGCATATGAACCACTGCCTGCAGCAATGAGAAACAAAGCCATTAAAGTTTAGATAGCAGTGTTTTTATTTTTAACCAAATGAGTCAGTCTCCCCTCTAGCTCTGAGCAGGAGAGGGGGAGAAAGTTGGGCACAGCGAGTTCAGAAAGCCCTAACCCCACCGGGATCCTGCTGCGGGGAAAGTTCAAGCAGCCTGCTCCGTTTAATTGTGCCTTGAAAAAGTATTTAAACCGGAGCTGCTGCTTTGATAGTGCTTTGGTTGGGTGCATTTTTTGTTTGTTTCCCTGAATTTTAATTTTTTATTTTAAAAAGAGTAGATTTCAGGACACTTACTGCATCTCTCTTTCCTCCCCGCATCCAGAAGGCCTCCTGTTGCTTTTCCTTCTTCTGCATCCCTGCCCGGGGGAGGTTGAGGGCCAACCTGTTTCCCAGTCTGGAAGCCTGGCTTGGGATACTGCAGGTTTTCTTTCAAGCTCCCCCGTATTAAAAACAGGCTGAGGGAAGAGGATGACCCAGGGAACCAGCCTGACGTGTGCGTTGCGCGTACGTGGTGTGCATGCGTATGCACAAGGGTATGCTCCCTGCCAGATCGAGGCAGGGCTGCAGCCTTCTTACTACGCACGTCCAGCGCCCAGGCACGAACCGCATTTCAGCAAGACATCTACACGGCCCAGTCTATTCCTCTAGCGGTTTCTTTCTCCATCCCAGCCCGTTTCCAAGGTTCCTACCCCCATAGCATCTATAAGATGATGTATCCAGCTGTTTAAAAATGCCCGTGCTCTTGCCGTCATCCTCGGCTGCTTCTCTGAGAGTGCAGCTCCCACCTCAGCAGAAGGCTTAGCACTCCGGCCCCAGATGCTTGAGCACATGCTTAAGTTAAAGCTCAGGCTTAGGCCCCTGCACTGAATCGGGCAGTGGGTGCTCGGCCACTTGCAGGAAGAAAGCCCCAAATACATGGAAAATTACAAAATTACATTCCTACCTTTTTATTGTTTTTCTATGCCATATGGAAATTTATGTAAATACACAAATGAGAAAGGGGCCCTGGAGCTCTGGTGAGTTCGCCAATGTGCTACTAGTGCTCGGAACCTCGGCCACTGTTGACGCTTTAGGAGAACAGAGTGAGAGAAATGAATTCTGGCTCCAAGAGTTATCCAGAGACATGGTTTCATTTTTTTTTTCCAATGCAATGCCTACTGTTCTTGTGAAAAAACATCCCAGACTCCCCCGGCTGCTCCAGTGAGAGCTGGCTGTACAGCCAGATCCCAGTCAGGCTCAAAAAAGCGGGGCTCATCGCACGCGTTTGCCTATGGAGCAGACTCTTTTGCAAGCAAATTCCCCTTACCAAATTTTGCATATGAAGGACATGGATTTGCAGACAAACTGTGCATAGGCAGGTTAAATCTCATGGTATCCTGAGGAGTGTGTCCATGTTGACCAGCTGACGAGGGTTCGGGACTCTACAACTTCCACTCCCCAAAAGGGTATGGTTTGATCCTGTATGTGTTTCTCAAATGACACCGATGCTTTTCTGAAAGCGGGGTGGTAGCAGGAGGCAGGAGGGGAAGCGTACCAACCCGTACATATTACAGCCATCTCCATGTGTTTTTTAAGTTATGACGTAACCTGGGTTTTTTTGGATCCCAATCTCAGGAAATAAGAAACGTCACCATGAGCTAAGTACCATTATCTGAGCTGGATGGAGCTGGACTGGGCCAAAGGTTCATATCCAAAGTGTGAGCTTTTGTGGTTTTTTATACATGTATGTACGTTTATATGTATATATAAAATATATGTGTAAGTGGGTATGTATATGTCCAATTTATTTATATCCACTTTGTTTTAAAAAGTGGTCCACTTACAGAATCACATCTTCATTTCATTATCTTTGTTTTTCTAAGATCGAAACTTTTTTTATGGGATGGGGATTTTTTTTTATTATTTGTTGGCGCAGCTTTGGGAGGAAAGTTGGGATCTGCAGAAGACAGAGAAATGTTTGAATGAAGTTTTCCCGGAACAAAAACACAGTTCTGGTGAATTAAAGGTGGAAAAAAACCTCCCAGCTATGCAATTCCCTTGCTTATTATTAATTATTGGAAGTTCAAACATTTTTTTCTGTAAACATTACCATTTGTGCTTTGAACATGTATAATGCTTTATATGTGCTAAATGTTGTTGTTATTTCAGAAGATTTATGTCTTGAGTAAATTATGATTTGGATAATTGCATTCTGTCTACCAAAATCCATCCCGCAGCTTCACTGGAGTGTGGAATCCTCCTTCGCTGCCTGGCCTGCACTACTTTGTTGTGCTGCGATGTGTGATTAAACATCTGCTCCTTGTTCCCTGCGGGAGCAGGGATGCATTTCAGTGGAAGGGTCAGAGTTGGTGAGGTAATGCTACTTGACAGAGGTCTGCTCATAGCAGGGCAAGAGCGTTGAGGCCTTAGTTGATGGAGTAGGTGGAATGGGATTTGCCTTTCCATGGGCCCTCACTGCTTTGGAAGTTCAAGCCGGTTTTGCATTGGATGAGGCAAGAGTTTCAAAAGAAGCTCCAGATTTTGCATGCCCAACGTTTGGCTCCTCAGCAGCCTCTGTCTCACCTGGACTGCGGAGCAAACACACCCTCACGTTGGTTGATCGCTCTCTGGGAAGGTATGGGGAATCTTCATGCTGGGGGCAGAGTGGGCTGCGAAGTCTCACGATGGTGGTAGCTTCCCATGACATGCTAAACAGATGCTGAAGTTAACAGGGGAACCCAGACACCTCCCACTGTTCCTCTTCAAGATACCCATCCCTGCCCATTAAATTCAGTACTTTGCAGAATAATGTAGAGATATGCAAGCTTGTCATGGTTTTCTGGCTCAGATGTTGGGTCGTGTTGTGGTCCAAGCCTTTCCTGTATTTCAGCAGTGGGCTGTGTAACACTGTGGGCAGATAGCAGGTCATGGTTACATCTGCCTTGTAGGTGCACTCAAAGGCGTGCTGTCCATTCAGGGTGGCACTGGTGGGAAATGAGCACAGGGTCTTGTGGTAGGGGTCCGAAATGGTTCCCCCCAACAAGGAGGTGGTAGCTGTGGACCATATCAAGCTCTGAGTATGAGTAGGCTAAGTTGTTTGGTGGAAACAGGGCCCTTAACCCTTAAAACATTTTGAGTTGGGTCTGTAAGGTCACTTTTCACTTGCTTTAGGCTTCTCTTAGCTCTGCAGTGGGAACTGTCTCTGACAGAGACAAAGCAATGAGTGCCCACTGGTATGTCTGAAGGATCCCCTGAAGTGCCTGCAAAACCAGTGCACTTGGTGTAAAAACAGACAGAAAAACTTCCATCAAGAGAGGTTTCTTTCCTCGGAGTTATTTCACTTGTGGTATGAGTGGAAACAGCAAGTTCCCACTTCAGTCAACAGCTCTTGAGAGGGGTCTGACGTTCAGCAGATGCTGAGGCACCTTCAGCTTCTCCAGCGGTTTCAGCAGAAACAATGGCTGTTGCTCACTGCTTGTGCCGCGAACTCTGAACTCTGCTACACAGGGAGGTTAAAAGAAGGGAAGCAGTGATATGTTTGTCCTGTAGCTCTGGGTAGGCTGTGAGCAGGAGCAGGTAGGTGGAAAATGGAATTTTATTTTTATTTTTATTTTCACCATAGTCACTTGGGTCCAGAGCTGGAGCTGTAAGAGGAGAGACATGATTCTACTGATAAAAGCAAGAGAATCGGCCTTCAAGGACTCTCCAGTGGGATAGGAGTAACATGAGTCATCAGTCACGGTAGCGAATAGGGATATTAACATATTTTTGACTAGCATTTGCTAGCACGAATGCAAACTAGAATGAATCTGACAAATCCAGGAGTCATCAAGCCTCCTGTGCTCCAGTGCGTTACTAGTATGCATAACTCAGTAGCTCTGCTGTGGAATATTTCTTGTTCATATGCAGAATATGTGCAGACCAGTGTGTCCTGTATACATTGGGCATTTTTGCAGGTTCCATCATTTTCCAGCTTGGTATGACAGGCACTTACAACTGGGCTGTCGGTATGTCGAAGCAACAGCCACACTCCATTGCACCAGGTATCTGGACAGCACATATCTGAAAGGCGTGACATGTCCAGATGTGCAGGACTCATTGCAGCTGTGCTGTGGAGGTGATCTGTGCATATGGACTTCTGTTGTCGCTACTCCAAGTGAGTGACCAGACAAAAAAAACCAAGGTTCGTCCTCAAATTCACCCCAGATCAAGTTCTCAGGTGGAGAAAGAAGACACATCTTACCGTTCCCAAATACACGGTAGCCCTAGAATGAGCCTGTCTTGGGGTGCAGATTATCTGGCACCCCACTGTTTTGGTGGATGCAGTTGAAAGCCTACTGGACTAGGAAAAAAAAAGGAAACGTGGGTAACAGAACCACACAGAAGCGTCCTCTGCTGAGAGCTGGCTTGCTTGTTAGTCCTTGGGACTAGCAGTTTTTCCTGATAAGTTCAGCAGTTTTCCATGGTAGGAAACGCGACCTCACTATACACACAGAAACTTGCTATTTTATACCTTACTGCCAGCGTGGATCTTAATCAACCATAAAAACTCAAAATGACAAACAAACAAGAGACAGCTTTGCTATCTGAGGTTCATTAGCTCCTAGCGACCTTTTAAATCTGAAAGAAACCAAAGAGAAATGTTCGGAAAACGGGAGGGCTTTCAAGTAATTTTGCCAGTAATTTCCACCTATTCCCCAGTTCCCCCTCAATAATGAATGGCATTTCTTGATTGTTTTCCCAAGTCTTGCATTTATCTGAGCAAATGTAGGCTGGAGCTTTGACCCACAATATATAGGGGGTGGGAGGTAGAGTCTCCCTGGAGGAATGGCACATACTTTGTGTCTTACAAGGCTATTTGAGGCTGACTGTCAAGGGCATCATCCTCCTCATCTGGGAGGCTGGAAACGTGAGTAAAGGGCAGCCTGTTTCATGCTTGGCACGAACACACACCGGGGAGACATCAGCACTGTGTGCTGCGGAGGGTTAGATGTGGGATCATGAGGAGGAGCTACTAGCCAGCAGGGACCTGGGCTCTGGGATGCATCCAGCACTGGGGAAGACAGATAAAAGCTGAATGACACTTCCTCTGGCATTCCGACACCCTGTCCCTGGGCCACGGGAACCAGGGAGCAGGCAGCAGTGTCGGAGAGCATCACTTTGTGGATACAGACAGGCCAGTCACCAGGTTGCTTCTCCACGGCAGGCTCTCAGGGCCAGCTCCTCAGCAGATGCGAACAGAACTCACTTTTGGCCAACCTGGGGCTACCCCTCTGCAGCTTTTTCTGGAGTTTTCCTTCCTGGCGGACTTTGAAATGTTGGGTTTTCTTGCCTAACGGGAACAGAGGCAGCAGATGGATCCCTTCATGAAGTAGAGCATCTGTGCTCTCATCAGTCCTCTTCAGCTTTGAGATCTAGTCACCTTCTCCAACTAGAATGATGACGAGGACCATTGCTGGAGTGGAAAGAGAAGGGCTGTTTTAACTGTAAGTAAAACCATTTGAGGCCATCTTGTATCTTCTCAGAAAGAGCTGTCCTGTTGGGACCGATTGTAGATGGAGAACAGAGAAAAGCAGACAAAGCATCAGAAAGAGATGAAACATTCAGAGTAGGCAGAATAAGGGGGCCCTGAGAAACATTCGGAGTAGGCAGAATAAGGGGGCCCCGAGGGCATCTGTGGAAGATGTTTTCTGTGTTTTACTGACTTGTTTTGATGGGAAAAAAAGAAGAGTTTTCAAAGAAGAGATGTAAGACATTACACATTTATTTACAAGACTGTAGTCCTCCCTGACAACCTCTATGAACTCCCTCCACTGAAGAAAGAAGTTAAAGAACTGAAAAGAGAGAGAAACTGAAAGATGAAAGCATAGGCCAGAGAACGGAAACTCCCTTTCCTCCTGCCAAAAGAGAGCTTGTGGTGAGACCTGTCTTCTCAACCTGAATGTAGCCCCCACTGACATCACTGGAAGTTATTGGGACCCAGTAGGACTGGAACCCAGTTTCATCCAGGCACTGAGGTCCACTGGCAGCATGGAGGAAGAGGAGCCCAGGGCTGAAGAGTGATGAAGCTAGAAAAGGTCTACATCACATAGGAGCAGCTGGGAAGGATAATTTGCCATCTGTGCTAAGTGGTTTCACCCCAGTGCTGTCGGTCACACCAGAATGCAAAGAGACCTCGTATTTATTGAGGGGAGGGGAAGAAACCATGTGTGGAAGGGAATCAGGCCAGTATGTGGCATTGGAGAGTCACATCCAGAGGGGGCTGAGCTAGAAAGCACCTGGCATATATCTGGCACCTGTGAGACCACGCAACAGAGATGCTGAGAGCAGCTGTGGGGAGCACACAGCTCAGGCTGTGAAGGGAAAGCACGTACAGGCTGGTGGTGTCAGGGACTGGGAAAGGAGGAGATGTGCTGACTGTGCTTTGCTTCTGTAGCTAGACCATCAGGGTTTTCAGTATGGGGCTCTCCAACACCCCGCCTTCCCCGCTGCTATGCGGAATGGGCTACCGCTGTGGGAAGCAGGAGGAGAAGGCTTGGGGGGCTAGGAGAAGAGATTAAAGAGTTTGCTGAAAGGTGTGCAGGAGCTGGAAGGGGGGGAAAAAAAAAAAGCAGCTCCCGTGTCCCATCACAAAGTAGGTCAGATTCCTGGTGTGGTGGATGCTGACTCAGATGCGTGCCAGAGGAGGTTTCAGGGAATGGAGTCCATTGCACGCTCATCTGTCACTGACGTTTGCGCAGGCTCTCTTGCATCCTCAGTGGGTAGTTGCTTTCAGGTTGAGTAATTCAAATGGGGAAAATAAAGTTGAACCTGCTTTCAGTCTGAGTCACTCGTATGTCTTTGTGATGCGATACACTTTAAAGTTGCCTGTAAATTCATATGCGAAGCCCTAATTGTCTTTAATTTTTAGGTCCACCATTCAACACCTCTCTTCATCAGTCTCCCAGCCTGGAACCAGTGAGCAGCGGGTCTTCTGAGCAGAGGTTAACGCACTGCAGTGTTGGGGGCAGAATCCTTGGCAGCCACCTTTTTCTCCCAGCTTTCTGACAGCACTGCAGTCCTGTTACAGACCAAGAAGTGTTGATAGGCTTCTTTTCTCCTGGACTGTTAATTCAAATCTGGCTGTAGGCCATTAGTGTTTTCACACTATTACCTTCTAATGGCTTCTTGCTCTTGGCTCAGCTCTTACTTGGTAAGTCACAGCTGTGTGCATTGTTAGCTATAGCCTCCCAGTTAGCCTCTTGCTGGGAATCTCAGTCAAGATTATGACTTGTGTCCGTGTTATGAAAATAGCCCGTGTGTAGCAGCTGCTGTCAAGCCCTGCTCCTTCCAGCACTCGCTCAACAGGTGTTATGAGCTGTTCTCCTACCACCATGGACGGGATCAGCTGTTCCAACAGAAGGTGCACTTGTAATCCGTACCCCCTCCCTGTGCCATCTGGGTCACACGGAGCCGCTGATGAACCCGTGACAGCTTTTGCTGAGGGAGCTGCATCTTTTAGCTCAGATGCTGAGGACTTGCAGTGCAGGGGTTGGCGATACACTGGCGTTCCACCAAGAGCTGCAGTTTTCCCTCCAGGTTTCATACCTCGCTAGAGGGGTGAAGTACCTAGCAGAGCCTGCTGTGAAGGACTGACCATTACTGTGCCCATGCTCTCTGGTCAGACACAGGGGTGAGAGATATGTCATGACAAAGCTACATTACATACTCGCTGCCGAGTTTGACTCCTTTCCATGGTGCAGGACTAGAAGACTTAATGCTCTCCAGTCCTTGATTTTTCCACACGTGCCCATTAAGACTGGGTTTTGGGTTTTTTCCAAAGTTTATACTCAAACAGCTGTGGATGCAGGAAAATCCCATGGCCTCCGATTACCAGAGGTCAAACTAGGTTGTCTCTTTGGCCTTAGGACCTATGTTTCCATGAGAAGATCACATCAAAGAGTTACGCAGTGCAGTATGTTCTAACCATTTCTAGGACCAGATACATGAGAAGGGATAAGCATCAGTGTTTACACAGCATACAGTGGGATTTAGGTGTAGCTGTAGGACAGGTGGATTAGGACTCAGCCCTGCTGTCTCTTTTCTATGCTTATTCTGAGGATAACACGGGAGATTTCAATGTGCAGGTCCAGCTGACTGGCGTGAAATTAATTTAAAATTCAAAAACTAAATTGGAAAAAAAAAGTGCCTTATAAGAGTTCCATGGAAAATCAATTACCCAGCATGTGAAGGTGATGCCGAGAACACTGCTCCATAAAAAGGGCAAAATTCCCTGCAATTTTCATCTATTCGTCCTGCAATTTCCCTCCCATTCCTTGTGATGTTTTAAGAGATGGATGACTCTTTTTCTCTAGTTTTAGTTATGCTTATTGGGCCTGGAGGGTGGAGAGACCAAGAGAGAAAAGACTGTTCAAAAAAATGTAATTAAGGTGATATTACTATGTGAATTACACATTATATTTTGTTTAGAGCCATTATTGGCTGGAATGGCCCTGAAATTGAATTGCGCTGCAGATTCCTAGCTGATTTTGCCCACACTCACTCACGGTCAGGGATTGCATTAGACCTGGGGAAAAGGAAAGCGTGGATGGAGGAGGGGATCCAGATGGGAAGGAGGGGCACTGTTCCTCCCGTGCAGAAGCTTTCAGCAAACAGACAAAGAACCCACATTAAAAATTACTCTTCATGCCATTGAGCCAAATTGTCTTAATGCATGCACCACCAGCATGGGCTGGCCAGCTGTGGGGACAGTGAGGATGTCTTGCTGCCCTCAATCGTATCTCCTCCACTGAAATGGTCATTTGTGGTGGAGGAGTTCAATGTATATTTGCTCGCCACAGTCTGGCTGAGGAAGGGAGAGTTGCTCCACAGCCATTAAAAGCACTGAGTTTCCCCTGCTTTCAGTCAATACTGCTCTGAGATGGGTTGAACCTGTGACCGAGGAGCAAACAGCTCATCAATCTCATCTCTCCTCACTTCCTTGCCCTGATGTCCTTCTGGAGCTGCAGTGATGGGCCAAAGAGTAACAGCATCCCCACCGACATCTCGCTTCCCCCTGAGTTGCTCCCAGGTCTCTCAGCTTTCCTCTTTTGGGATATGAAGCTTTCACACCCTCTGCCTGCAGCTGCTTGGAAGATGGACAGTGGTGGGAAAGAGAGAGCATTTGACAAGGTCGCTGAAGGGCATAGGGGCACTGGGGCATGAGCAACTCTGGGGAGTCTCATGAGGGAGAACAAAAGCACGAGGAGATGGAAAGAAATAAGGACTAACATCAACTTCTGTGTCCTCTCTCCAAGGCAACAGATTTGCAGAGATAGGGGAAAGAAGGGATGACAGGAACAGTTTCTCATCAGGGATGGCATGAAGAGCACAGGGGCCAGCTCACCATGGCAGTGTTGCCTACACAAGGTGGCAATCACCGGTGGAGCACGGGGTGGGGAGGTGGCTGGCATCCCTGTCCTTGGGAACTTTGGCATGCAAGAGTCAGCGCTTTGGTCTGTCCTTGCAGACCCTTGAGACTTTTGGTGTCTTGGCTTCACAGCTCCTCGATGGAGCTGAAAATACGCTGCTGGATGGCACGGGGATGTAGTGAGCAATTCACCACGTGGGCAGCCGGACAGACAAAGCCAGGTTTCTTGTGGTGCTGCCATTTGCAGCCTCGCCGATGTCAAATAACGCTCCCTTCTCTATCCCCTACTCGGCCACCTATTTCTTATGCAACCTGCAGGAACATGATAGCTTTGCACTAGCTGCTCTGTTAAATTGGTTGAAACTGGCATACAGGTTCAGACGTTACGGGGAAGGGAGGGGTGAGAGAGAGAACCCTCCCCTAGCACAGCCACAGTAATTCAGAAAATGAAAAAATTAAGAGGTGCTGCTGTGCAAGAGACACCCACAGCTGAGCAGTGGGGACAGGTAGGGAAGAAGACGTACAGCTGCCCTGTGTTAACACTGATGTCCTCATTCTGCAATTCTTTGTTCCGGTATTCAGGTTTCTGTATTCCCTTTTCCACGGAGGCATTACCCCTGTCCATATTCTGCCCTCGGTTCCTCTGCCTTGGTCTCGAGATCAGGCGTATTGGTGCACGGCGGCTGTGGGAGAGGGTGCTGCTCGTCGGGAGGGAGAAGTTTGCTGGATGATCCGATGCGGTGTGGCCCTGGCAGCAGGCAGATGTGCCCTGGAGAGGCTTTGGAAGAGCTACCATCTGCAAAGGGAGAGAGGGAAAATATTTCTTGCCTCCTCTTTCCTTAAACCATCTCCCATCTGAATAAAGTGGGAGAATTAGAAGGGGATTATCTACCGGCAGGAGAGGTGTAATTCATTTCTGCCACTGTCCGCGTGTCAGGTTTGATTTTAATTTCAGATAATGTCAAAGCCAGATTAAAGCCCTATCGTCTACGTAGGAAAAAAGACCCATCCTTCCCACCCATCTCACTGAGCTGCCAGGACAGTGACTGCCATCCCTCCCTCCTCACCCTTCAAACACACTTGGCTCTTGGCACACTGCTGAGGCTCCTGCGTGGGAGGTTGGTCCTCCTTCCCCATGCCTGCCGCATCTCCTGGCCCTGGGCAGCAGAGCTCCCTTGTCTTCCATGCATCGTGCCCGGGGTGCTTTATCTGGGGACAAGGAGAGGGCCTGGGAGGCATAGATGTATGGTCATTCACGGGCACTTGGGAAATGAGCTTCCAGTGAGTGTGCGAAAAGCAGGGAGAGGTGAGGGATGGTGGGGTCAACCATTAAAGAACAAGGTGGAAACAGCATTGGTGGAGCTCCCCGTAGTGCCTGGCTGTCCCCCTGGCCCCCTCCTGGGATGCCTGCAGAGTAAGAAAGGGTTATGGATTTGGGGGGGGGAGGTTATTCCTGGCTCCTTCAGAAACATACAGAAATTAGGAACATCGCTTAGAATGGCATCATCAAATGAAAGAGACCCCTAAATTAGACACCTATATCTGTACCTGACAGCTAATGAGAAGCAGTGTACACGGAGGATGTTTCACCTTTCTTGGAAGTCATTGCTTTGGTGGTTCAATGTTATTCCTCCCTCAGCCTCTCCCTTGCGCCTGTTGGGTCAGAGTTGGGTCAGAGTCAGCTCTGCTGAACTCCAAGAGTCTGCTCTGACTTGGGCTCCTGCTAGCTGTGGCTCTTCGGGTTTGCAGATCGATGCTTTGGGGTCTACAAAAATGGAGCCATTTGGCTGGAGTAAGGATGCTCTTACCTGCTTTGAGATCTTTAGATGGAAGGAGTGGAAGTGCCTGGTTATGTCTTCTTTCCCTGAGTGAATGCAGACATACGTAATTCCTGCTTCTGCTCATACAACATTTAAAGCAAAGTGCTTCTGACAAATGAGGGGGAAGATGGATTTTATTAAAAATAAAAAAATATCTCTTGAGATCTGATCAGGCACTGATAACTCCTTCTGGGTTTTACTAGTATTTTGTTTTATTTCTCAGTTATTGCAGACAGTGGCGGTGAAGAAATGCTGCTCTGATATTGATACAATGGGCTGGCCATGGAGCTGTGTGCGTGCAGGTGGATGGGTGATTTCGATGTTTATCATGACAATTAATGTGCTAGTGGACTCTTTTCATTACAACTGTACTGAATCAGAGGCAAAGTCAATCTAAGCAGCCAGCTGGGTTTTCCCATTGAAAAAAAAATATTGGAAATATGATTAAAAAATAATAAAAATAAAGGAATGGACCTGATGCTCAACATGCCTCTTCGTCCCGTTGTTTGCTCTCTCCATTCTTCCCCAGCTGAAATTCAGCGCCGCTCAGCCGCTATTCCCAGCTGTGCCACGTGTACCAGCATGGGCCCCAGCCTGGAGCAGGACACTGCCTTGGGGGAAGGTGTCCAGGCTCGTGCTCCTGGCCTCGACTCCCGCATCTGTCCGTTCTCCTCTCTACACTTCAGTATGGAGCACAGGGATAACTGTCCTTGCCTCCTCGGAGATGTGGAGTGGCAGAGAGCTTAGCCCATATCATAACCCCATCATCTACGTTTAACAAAATTCAATGTTTGGAAAACATAAATCGTTTGTGTTTTGGTGCATTTTACCATGCCTGAAGTGAGTTGTTACCATGGAGGAGTGCCCTGGGGAAAGAGCCATTTTGCTTTGCCAAAGTACCTATACGCACTATGACTTCCATGCCACGTTGTGGCAACATTGGCCAACATCCAGGCAGGAGCTCACATGCTCCAAATGGTATGAAGAGTCTTGAAGCACAGATGAGTGATGTGAGTAAGTCAAATTTGATTCATCTTGCCCAGCTAGTATGAGATTTGCATACCTCACTGCTGCATCCCAAAGAAACCTGGAATCCAGCTCACTTTTTTCCTACATTCGTCATGCTCTGCCCATGAGTACCAGCAAAATCATGCCTCTGCTCAGCTCTGCCTTCCCTGGCTGCTACCTCTCCTAGAGCAATGCAAGAGGTGTGCTGCTGTGGGAGCGTGGGGGTCCAGCCCGCACTACGGATGGAGAATGTGGGTTGTTCCTGCAGAAGATAAGGTCTACACCTCAGAGCTATGCATAAATCCAAGATTTTGGGGATTACCAGGGGCTAATGTGCTGGGGAGACCTATAGTCTAGGTTTGGAAACAGCTGGTGGTGGCTCCTCCATGCTGGATAGAAGCTGGGTCTGCTTCAGGCTTGCACTTCCTATGTTTCCAGGCTCCTCCTAAATCTTTGCAAGCTCTTGGCATCATATGTGAGCACAGGTCTCTTTAATGTCCCGACACACAGAGAATTCCTAACACATGCAGTAAAGGAGTGGACACCCCACCACACCCAGCGTCGCTGGGGTCTGTTTTGGGGCTCCAGAGAACTAGACACATCCCTTCAAGCTGGGGGCCTGTGAGACGGCACTGATGGCTGTTTCAGCAATGCCCGGCAGTGACTCAGTCACTGTTGGCCCAAATGTCCGGGATGCACAGCTTAGTCAAGAAGACCAAGTTAGTCTGGGTTAGCCCAGTGCTGAGCAAAAAACTGCCATGGGCTAATGCCATGTATCTGATTTCTGTGTTTCAGAAAAAAATCCCTTATGTGGCATAAATCTGGCAGTATTCAGGGAGACAAACCAGAACTAAATAAACCCCCTGCTTCGTTTGCATTTAAACCCCAGCTTGCTTCTCAGACAAAACCGTTCTGATTCACAGGCGTGGATGATGGGGGGAAACTGAGGCACAACTGAGCCCCCCCCAGCCGCCACCCTGCCCTCCATTATCATTAACTCGCCCAGCTGTGAGAGCAGCGATACACACAGGAGCGCTGGGAAATGTTCCTATTGATCGGAAATGAATAATTATCACCCGCTCCCTGTTCCAGGGCCTCGCGGTGAGCGGAAGAGCAGAAGCACTAAGCGGGATTAATAACTACTTTTCATTACTTTTAATGCAAACTATTGATTTTAAAGTGTTGTAGGGTATGACAGTTTATTACAATAAGACAATAAAACAGACTATATGAAATAATTGAGAATAATCTCTTCCCTTTTCCTGCACGACGCAAGGACATTATGTTCTGTGCATGTGGAGACATTTATGGCAAACTCTATCCAGCAATGGCAGCTTAAGCACTCTATAAAACAGCACTTTGGAGCTGGAGTATTATAAATAATAGGCAATAAAACTGGTAAATGGGGCTTTAATTTGATTCCATTATGTCACCGAATGACAGGAAGGAGGGGGCAGAGCAGCAAAGAGGGATGCGACGCCGAGCTGGGTTTGGGAGCCCTGGATGCGCAGCGGCGGAGCAGACCACAGTGGTGCCAGTGGGTCAGGTCGTGCCAAACCCCAGCCTAGGCGCGGGCTCGATCCTGGCAAGTGACAGCCAGGGATGTCTTGCAGGGCTCCCGGCCACAGCCAGCGCAGGAGATGGCAGTAGGGACACAGGGACACTGCTGTCACAGGACTGAAGGCTCCCGGAGGATGGTCGGGTCCCCGTCGTGCCAGGTACTGCCCGAATAGTTGAGGTACTATCCCAAAACCTCTACACTGCTGCCTGATCTCTGACTGAGGGCGCTCTCTTTTTCCATGCTTCCTGCCCCAAACTGGCCGGCGTCCCCCTGCCCGTGCTGCCCGTCCCAGCCCCAGGTTGGGTAGGCAAAGCACAGCGGCAGGAGACAGCGAGCGACAGTCCTTGGGGGAGATGCCTGCATGCCTTTGACTACTCGCAGCAGACACTCTCCTGATGAAGAGCCGCTGCCTGCCAAGGACCAGGGGTACACCTGATTGTCACGGCTCAAATCCAACGTAGCCCAAAGAGCGCTCAGCCAAAGAGACCGCCGTGAGGAGATGGGCTTTGCTCCTCAGCAGGCTGGAAAACCAGCGCAGGGAGTCCTCGCTGGGTGCCCTGTGCGAGGAGGATCTCTGCAAAACCCGGGGAGAAACGGCTGTGCGCCGCACCCCTTCCCAGCAGGGACGCCCACGGCACAGAGGGGTGGCGTTTGGGATGGGGTGGGTGGTGCAGGGGGTCGTAACAGACCACACAGCCTTTGGCTCAGGGCTGCCGGCTCCCGTCCAAGTGCTGAGGGAAAGCCATTACCAGCCGATTGCTTTGCAGGGCCCAGTGATACATGAAATGAGCTGGGAGTCTCAGCCCAGCAGTTTCTGCTGTAAAGCTGTTTCTGCTAATTGGGGCCCCTCCTCACCAAGGCTGCAGAGAGAATGTACCAAAGAGACCAAGGGCTAAATGTGGAGAAGGGGCTGAGGAAGCCCTGGAGATGTTTAAATGCCACGATACTTGGTTTCCCGCAGCCCATCAGTCCACATACCCAGCTCACGTGCTGTCCGTACACCCTCTGCCCATCCTCACCCCTTACACTCTGCCTAAAAACGTCCCCCAAGGCCCAGACAAAAGGTACAGGGAAGCACGTGGGCAGGGGCTTATCTTGATGCATGGACAGGTCTTTTCCCCTCCCTCAGGTCCTGGACCCCAGAAGCACCAGAAAGGCTGGCCCTGAGAGAGAGGAGGTGAATCAACATATCCCTGTGGATTAACCCTGTGCCTGGAGCGTGAAACGAGGCTGGTCAGGACCTCCATGGGCCTTCCATGGCCCTGTGGGATCATGCTAACCAGCCCCGTTAATGTGAAATTGGAAAGGACCGGAGAGGAGAGAACGGCCAGGACCTCGAAACCACTGCTGGGGTGACCATACCCAGCCCCAGTGCATCATTATTGCTGCGAAACTTTTGCAAAGCATGGAAGAAGTGAGCCAGCGGCACTTCTTCACTTTGCCTTCATTTTGAAAAACCCAGCTCTTCCCAGATTCTTCTGTAGAGAGTCTTAGTGTCCCTGGGTTTTTTCTAGCCTCTTGCCTAAGCATATAGTCAGGCAGGACTGGTTTTTCGAACGGGGGTTACACACACAGTGGAGCAGAAGAGCCCCATCGGAGCGACCGCAATCTGTTAGGATCGGCACTCTACCCAAAATGAGCAGCAAAACGGGAAACACTGAAGTGGCTTTGCTGCACCCGCTGTTCAGGCAAGAAGGAGGTTTGGGCTCTGGATTTCAGTGGGCTTTTCTTTCGGTCCCTGCGCTCGTATTGCATCAGGGTGTGCGTGTGCCTCTCCCCCGGCCCTGAACGCTGGTGATATTGCAGCAGCAAGCGTTGGCCCTGGGGGGTGAGAGGCAATGCCCACTGCTTCGTGCTGGAGACCCGGTAGCTTGGCACGGAGGTCTGTGCCAGAGGAGACAGACTGCGAGGAGGGCAGGGAGCAGAAAGAGCTGCTGGTTGGGACCCGCGTTGGGAAAGATCTTGCGGGGCGCAAGGGGAGGTTGGAGATGGGAGAGAGACCTGTTAAACAGGGGAGAGCACAGTTCATTCCTGATGCAGCTGCAGGGAAAAGACATCCAGGATTAATTGGGGTCTGCAGGAAAGGGGAGAAGACAGCGCCAGCCAGGAGAAGGGGCAGAGTGGAACAAGCTGGCTTTTGGGGAGAGATGGAAGGGTTGCAGAGAGGCAGGTGCATGACGATCTGTACGTGGGGGTGGCCACTGCCTCCACAGCCCTCCGGGAACCCTCCTGGGCAGTTGCAAGAGGCTGTGGTGAGGATGGACAGCTGGACCCACTTCTGCTGGGCATGAGGTTGGCTGGCAGCATTGCCGTGGCAACCGGCAGCATCCCAAGAGGACGAGGAAGGGGAGGAAGAGCAGGCCAGTGTGCCCTACCACAGGGTTTGAGCAGGAGGAAGTTTTGCTCCAGGTAGAGAAAAGAGCAGTGTAAACCCGTGGGGCGCGTGGGGATCCTGGGTGTGTGGTGCCCACGGTCCCCTGGCCACGGAGGAGGCCAGGGCCAGCTCTCCTCCCTTACACACACCCCAGTGAACAACAACCCTGGTTTCATTTCCATTAGACCTGAAGATCTTAATGTTGCTAGGAGCAGCGCATGGGGGTGCCCACGAAAAATAACCATTTGGAGGCATTTGGGCGTTGCGAGAGCTGGTGATGAAGAAACACCCTGCACAGGCCTCTCTCTCTTTGTGTTATTTCATGCTACTTTTTTTTTTTCAGGTACTCAAAGAAGGGTTACAGTAGGGTTACAGCTTCCTTCACCCCTTTTGGTCTGTCTAGTAAACCTGGCAACTGAAGCGTGTCAGGAAATACGGGGCGATGGGCTCTGAGCGCATGAACTCCTGCACACGTGCAGGCACATACGTGTGCACACACAGATGCAATGATTTGTTTCAAAGCATGGGGAAACTGGTTTACTCTCTTAAAGGAAAATCTGTATTTAGGCCCAGAAATGGCTTCCTGCACCTTTTTGGTGGTGCAGCCCTGATGATACACCTGGAGGAAATAAGCAGTGGTCTGTAATCACAGGGCTAATGAGGGCTATTGATTAATGAGGCAGGGCCAGGCACAGCTTGTACGGGGCTGAGCACAGACCCAGAGAGGGGCTTGGGTGGACAAGAGGAGGTATGCAAGATGGATGACTGGCAGGTGAGGCAAAGAGAGAGGG